>NW_021134871.1:0-140300 GCF_004193835.3 Ostrinia furnacalis
TCTACTTGAATAAAACATGCGATTTATTTTCAATTTGATTATAAGTTTTGACTTAAGATTAGCTCAGCTATTGTGATTTTATGATCCATAAAGTTAAAATTTTAATAATAATTGTTTTTTTTTCGTTCTACACAAATGTAGTACCTACTAGTATAATAGTAGTAAGTTTTAGTATTATTTCAGGATAATGTAATAAATTAAATGATTAATAAGTTGACAAAATGGAATACATTAAAGTTAACTTTATATCAACTTGTCTTTTTATCTACTACAAATTATTCCCACTACTTCTTATCAAACGAACTCAATAGTTTTGTAATCTTTAATTCTTACATTTCATTCTCCTTCTAGTGCAGTTGGATAATGAATAAAACTGGCTTATTTTCGTTTATTTGATATATCAATCATTCAGTCAGTAAACATTAAATACTATCGCAAACGCAATCTACAAGTGACTTAAATAAGACAATATTGTAATTTATTGAAAATACGCACCATGAGCTGATTGATATAGTACTCGTAGGTAATGGTGTTAGTCACGGGATCCAGGGCGGTCTGCATCATCTCATCGTATTCTTCCTGCAATAAAATATGTATTAGGAGAACAGTGGCGAGGCAGGCAAACAGATCATCATCATCTACTATTACATAAGATGCAGTCGACAGCACGGTATATTGTTGTTGTTGTTCACCTGGGTGAACAAAGTAGATTTTTAGGTGATATAAGTCCACTTGAACAATGAAAAAAACGCATATGTTCATCTGAGTGAATTAAGTAATTTCCTAGGTGAACAAAGGCGACCGCTTTAGTCGGCTCAATTCAAGGAAAATAAAGTTGGGTAAAATAGTTCCGAGGTAAAGTGGAATAAACCGACAGCACCTTAGGCTATCCATTTTTTGATGCGAAATAATTGTTATTAAAACTGCTAAGATACTACAATGTCTATGGTAACGTGCCGTAGCCTTTTTCTGCCTACCTGCGTAAATGGTTCGCCTTCTTCAAGCATAAGCTGCGCGAACCTCTCTTTAGTGAGATACCCGCGCTCCTCCTTGTCAAAGTAGCGGAAAGCCGCCAAAAGCATCTCCGCACTGGCTGGGTAGAATCTAAAACCAAAAACGTTGAGCTAAAAATTCATACTATTTCTAGTACCTCCTAATTTTATTGTTCATAAATTAGAAAGGTAAAATTTAAGTTACTACAGTGAGGCGCCAAGATAGGCAGAATCGAATGTGGAACCCATGAAGTAGCTAAAATTTAAGTTACTACAGCGTGGCGCCAGAAGACGGACTTATGCCCGGAATCGAACGTGGGACTCCAAGTATTTAAGGCGATTAGTGTCCTCAATCCGCGCCAAATGGGCATTTTGTAAAGCCTACTCCTCTTTTACTGCTGGACAGAAATAGTTGAAAAAAATATATGTTATACAACAGTTCAAGGACTACATTTGTGACGTTTGAATTTTCGCTACGTGTCTTTGTTTTGGATTAAAAAAACAAATACGGGATATCAATTTTTTACTTAAATTCCCTACTCCTCCAAAACGGCTATGTTAATTTAAAAGATTTTTGCACGAATAGATTGGGAATTCTTTAATCTTTAAATGACACGTTGCGTTTTTCAATCGAACATTACTTTCATTCATAAATTTTACTTTTGATAAATTCCGAACGTTTTGCTGTTGAGGGGGCCTTCGCGGGGTGCGGGCGGCAGTCGGCCGCTGGCCTTCAGACGGGGAGGTTGTGTCACTCGCTTCGATTTATTGTGGGCAAAAGAAGGAGTGCGCTGCCCGCTCGTTGCCCGCTCCCGCGCCGCTGTTTTCGAGAACCGGTCTATTTGATTTTACGCATAAGATCCTGCCGCTCCCGCCCGCTGCCCGCTAAACTCGAGGCTGAGGCCTAAATACTATCGCAATACGTAATCTACAAGTGACTTAAATAAGACAATATTGTAATTTATTGAAAATACGCACCATGAGCTGATTGATATAGTACTCGTAGGTAATGGTGTTAGTCACGGGATCCAGGGCGGTCTGCATCATCTCATCGTATTCTTCCTGCAATAAATTACTTATTAGGAGAACAGCGGCGAGGCAGGCAAACAAGTAGTCGACAGCACGTTGACAGCACGGTATATTGTTGTTGTTGTTCACCTGGGTGAACAAAATAGATTTTAGGTGATATAAGTCCACTTGATCGCCGCAACAAACTCAGTCACCACTGTGACTGAGTTTGTTGCGGCGCTTCTTCTCAGCACTTGCCAAATGTTTGTCTCGAAGCGCTGGTAGGGCAAAAAAAGAATGAGACATGTATAGGTTCCTTAAGAGCATTTGACGATTTGTAAGTACTAATTTCATCATTAGTCTATACAAATAAAGATAATATTGATTTTTTATTATGATCAATGAAAAAAGTAGCATCTGTTCAGCTGGGTGAATTAATTTCCTAGGTGACACCCAGGTGAACAAAGTGGAATAAACCGACAGTACTTAAGGCTATACATCTTTTGATGCAAAATAACTTACTTATTAGGTACAACTGCTAAGATACTACAAGGTCTATGGTAACGTGCCGTAGCCTTTTTCTGCCTACCTGCGTAAATGGTTCGCCTTCTTCAAGCATAAGCTGCGCGAACCTCTCTTTAGTGAGATACCCGCGCTCCTCCTTGTCAAAGTAGCGGAAAGCCGCCAAAAGCATCTCCGCACTGGCTGGGTAGAATCTAAAACCAAACACGTTGAGCTAAAAATTCATACTATTTCTAGTACCTCCTAATTTTATTGTTCATAAATTAGAAAGGTAAAATTTAAGTTACTACAGTGAGGCGCCAAGATAGGCAGAATCGAATGTGGAACCCATGAAGTAGCTAAAATTTAAGTTACTACAGCGTGGCGCCAGAAGACGGACTTATGCCCGGAATCGAACGTGGGACTCTAAAGTATTTAACGACCGCGCCCATCGGACCGTCTACGTGACCGGAAGTGACAGCACGTGGGAATCCCCGCCCAAAACCGGAAACAGAATCTATGTAAAGGATTTTTAAATGACTGTGGTATATAGAAAGTAGCTACCCATTTATAATTTACAAACCTGTGTTCTAACATAACTTTACACATGTACGGCAGGAAGTTACTTAGCGGGACGTTGCCCGTCGCTTCTTTATTCTCGGTTGCTAATATCACCTCTTGTATTTCCGCTTCAGTTGGACAACACCCTGAAAAACATTACTGTGCGGGTAAAAAGCCTTAGATTAATAAAGCTTAATCTAAGTAAAAAGCACATAAAACGTAGGTAGGTTTAGCATTGTTACTTGTGATAGTGGTTAGTGTACTTATATAGTGCCTACGATGCGATTGCGAATAGTGTGCAGTGGGACGTGGACACCATTTCCAAACAAGTATCACAAAAAGAGATGAAGGAAGAAATCACTTTAATCTAGATGCTTCACATATAAGAATAGAGGTACTCTATTAATTACCTAAAGACCGCAGAATGGTACCAATTTCTCTAACGTCAACCACTTGTTTCCCAGAGTGGTCAAACACTTCGAAAGCCTCCATAATTTTCTTCTCCAAATCATTATTAGGTTGAACTACAAAATTATTTAATGGTGAGTTATTATTATGATAAAAAGTTAGGTAAGTAATATTACTTAAAGATTTTAACTCGTACTTTTAGGTTCTTCCTTACGAGCCATTTTCGTCAGTAATAATTGAGTGGGTTTTGAGTATTTAATTTACAAAAAGGATAAAAATAAGTTATAGTCTAAACATAACGTTGGAAAGTCAAAATTAATCAAAATAATAGCCATAGCAACAGTCAGAAATATTTGAGTTTGGTAACTATAGGCTATAGCACGGTAATACTATCATATAGTATTACCGTGGCTATAGGCATTGATATTTCATTCCCAGTTTTCAGACCGTTCCAAAAGGGTTTTAGGGACAATCAGACATGACTGAATAGGACTAAATCATCCTCAAAAATCATAAAAGTTCATTGTTCGAGAGTGGCTATTTTAAAATAAGTTATCAACCAAATCCTACTTTTGAAATTATGTACACGATAGCGCTGTAGATACTTTTATGGCGCAAGTACACTATGCGGAAAATCGGCCAAACGTAATGGTGTGAACATCATCTCGGTTATTTTCTCCTCCCTCCTCGCGTGAGTCGCCTAGTGATGGGCCAACTCGGGAAAAACAAAACTCGATTTAACCCGAGTTAAAATCCACGTAACTCGGGTTGAACTCGAGTTACGTAACTCGAGTTAACTGGATGGACAAGTGAATGTTTTTTTTTAATTTTACCAGTTTATTCCCAATAACAGTCTAAAAAATATATACAGTCATATTATTCATTCATAATGTATTGGGAGAATTTTAGCTTGATTTTAGTTTAAACAAATATTTATACTGGGTGTTAGGTAAATGGGTATATGAGCCGACACTAGCCCTTGTTAACATGGGCATATAAATGGTATGGTGAAGTCAGAAATTTGATATCATCATTTTATTTTTTTAAGTTTTCATACAAAATAAATTTTATAAAATCCGATTTGTATGAAAATTAAAATAATTAAAATGAAGATATCAATTTTTTGACTTCACCATACCATTTATATGCCCATGTTAACATGAGCTAGTCTCGGCTCATATACCCATTTACCTAACACCCTGTATTTATTATCACTTGGCATTTTTCAAAAACAGAACATAAAACACAAAAATCTACAACAATAAAATCGGCAGTTTAAAGTTAACTTCAAATCTACATTATATTGTAACACTTATTTGTTATGAATGGACGAATGAACATAGTCTCATCACTCAAATGATCGGCAAACTTCGCTCCATGTCGGTTCCATTCGGTTTATGATACGAACTCGAGTCAGAGGGAATTCAACTCGAGTGGGTTCGAGTTACGCCCAACTCGAGTTAACCCGAGTTACTTACTCGAGTTGACCATCACTAGGTCGCCCATACTTCGGTGTGCGGTGTGCGGGCTAGAACTTCGAAATTGATTGACCAAGTTAATTCGGAATTTTAGCGAGGGTGCTGTCCGTATACATCGTTGTCAAGACATATCTCAAAATGCTTAGTTCTATTTTTTAGTCACGTTCATTCTTAAATTTGGAGTTTGTCTATGGCCCCGCAACCGACTGTCGGCCATCTTTGCATTGGGCAGCCGCCATATTGGTTTGATTTGGCGCTTTCTCAGGTCGAGCTAGACGCATATTTTTCGTATTTCGCGAGTTATGGTTGATTTCACGTAATAGAGTTAATTATTTGTTCAAACAATAGTGATTAGTGTAGTGGGTCGTAACCGATCAACAACATGGATCCTGCTAAAATGAAAGTAGTGGACCTCAGGTCGGAGCTTGGCGCTCTCGGATTGGATACGAAGGGTAACAAGCCGGCTTTGGTCGAAAGATTGAAGAAAGCACTTGAAGCAAAGAGTGGAAAAGGTATTTAGTATGTTAAACATTAGGTAATAGTTACTATCACTTCATACAAATGTTGTATCCCAGGACAAACACAAAATTCTATACAAATACACGTGGTATTTCCACTAACGATGTTATCATTAGCAATTTTGGCTGTGATGTCATATAATAATATGCCAACGGTAAAGTGCTTTATAAACTTTCCATGGTTGGTGTTCGATATAAGCATCATAATAAACAAACGTTATCAGTAGGATGGATTTAATGAGAATTTAATTGAACAAGCAAGCACCATGAAGTCCACTAAAATTAAATTAAGTACCTACTTATTGACAGACTGTAGGTAATGTAATAATTATGCAACTATGAATTTACTAAGATTTATACTTGTCTGATTGCTCGGTCAGCTCTTCAGTAGGTATGTGAAATTTATAATTTATTGATTTACCTTCTTATTGTCACATTACCATCAACCAAACACTGTGTTTAAACAATAAATAGTATTTTGTTTTTGGGAAGTTAATGTAAAAATCAAAGTATGATATATCTCAAAGTTTTTATGCTACAGAGTAAATTCTTTCACCATTGTTTCTATTACAGTGGAATCTCTATAACTCGAACCTCGTTAAGTCAAAATCCTCAGTAAGTCGAAAAAAATTGCCATTCCCTCCCGCTGAGCACCTAAATACGCGGTATCTCGAATTATTTAGACTTTGTAACTCGAACAAAATGTTATTTCCCTACGAAGTATTGATGATACATATTTATACTCTATAACTCGAAAAAAAAAGGGGACTCCGTAAGTCGTAGTTAGTAAAATATAATAACGTCTTACTTGGAATTCCCCGAAATAATAGCAATAAAATCCAAAATGTATGTTAGGGTTCGGGGCTTCTAATCTATTGTTTTTGTCTTGTACACATGCAATGAAAGAATACATCAATGAAACTTTCTAAGTAACACAGCTGTGAACGTGATGTTTGTCCTTGTCGCCACAGGACACGATTACTTATAGCGGAGCTTGTCCGTCCTCTACAAGTCGAAATTTCAGCAGTTAAGTCCTTGTATCTCGAAGTTCTTGTTAAGTCGAAAACTCGTTAACTCGATTTTTTTTGCATTTCCCTTGAGATTCCAGTTATAGAGATTCCACTGTAATTGAAAGCTCAATCTTTCAAACACCAAAATAAATAAATAAATTACATCATACAGGGTGTTTGGTGGAAGGTTAGACAAACTTTGTGGTGTATAAGTAAGGTCATTTTGAGTTTTTGATGTTTGATTTGGTCTAATAATTAGACCAAAGACATATTCGAGATTAATACTAAATAATAAATTCGGTAGAAAACACGCGAGAAAAAAAATTGAAGCATTTTTCAGGTCAAATTTTGGAAAAAAATAAAAACAAAAATACCAATAAAAAAAAAAAGTAGCTGACTTAGGGTTTTATGGGCGAATTTGTATTCTCAAAATGATCATAACCTATAGGTACACCCAAGAAGTTTATCTAACTTTCCACCAAACACCCTGTATATTCAGTCCTGCAGTTGCTTTCCTTATAAATATTTAAATTGTATTGTAATATCTTTGTGTGGGAATCTGGAATACTTTTACCTTAGCAGGTCCAAATGATAATTTTGATCCTTATGATATCGTATTAGACCAAGAAAATGTGACAAAAAAAAAATACACCCAACTGAAAGACACCTTTAATATTTACAGCTATCCCAGATACATCGATTCTGGATACATCTACCGAGGATGCAGACGAACCAGCCACTCCACGCAGGCCCGGGCCTGCTTCCCGGACCACGCGGAGAGCCTCTTCATCCCGAGTGGCACCAGCCACTCCGATCAAGGTATGTGTTTAGATTTCATGTACTAACACAGATCCCGAGATTTCAACGCTGGACACAAGGTGATGTTTTCAAAAGGTACTTGGTTGTGTTTTTCGAAAGATTCAATTATCACCTGAGTACCACAGTCTAGTCACCAGATTGTGATATTCTTTTTTTATTTCATCAAAATTATTTTTTGCATGCAAATACATTTCATGTTCTTTTATACCAGCATCTTTTTTTAAAATTATATTTTAGTTCATTGCTTTGTTTATTTTTTGTTTTTGATAATTTTTCGAAAGATCTCATTTATTATTTATCCTAACCCTTTCCCGTTACCTTTTCAACATAATATCATGATTTTGCTCACTAGTTGGCGTTGCAAGGCCGTTCGTTATCGTATTTTCCGTGTTTAAAATAAAGCATATCATCCCACATCCCATCCATCTCATTATTTTTTTTATCCTTATCCCGTTTTGATAAATACAAATGATTTACCATTCCATTCGTAATCATCTCCATCACAAAAATACAAAATGAATCTTTCGAAAGATAGTTGTATCCATCTTGGCATCATTAGGAGACGCCTGAAAACGTTGACGAGCCGGATGCAGTCCTGCCTGCAGCTAGGATGACTAGAAGAAGGTCCTCGTTGACTCGGCTGGCTGCGGCCACACCGACCAAAGTAAGTATATCTATTATTTTAAAAGTTAATTACAAAGCAGTGTGATTTATTATTACTTTAGAATTAAAATTGCCCAAGAACTAAGAATTTTAACGTCCAATCAAACGTGAAGTTCAAATTTTTTTCTACTAGACTATTTTTTATTTAATCGGTACAAATAAAACTAAGAAAACTTAAACAGTGTTGTACATAAAAAAATCTTTCAATATCAATAACAAAAACGATCTTCCATTAGTCACACTGCCAATGCTCAAGCAGTGTCCTAAGTCAGCGTCGAGCGTAACGCGTCGCGTCACTCGTCGCTGACTTACGACACCACGAAGCTGCAGTCAACTTACGGCTGTTTCCTATTGTAGCAACAAAAAGAGACTCCGGAACCTATAGCCGAAGAGCCGAAGGCCGAGGAGGCGCGCGAGCCCTCTCCCGAACCCGCCCCTCCCACCCCTGCTCCAGCCAAAGAGGTAAGTTTACAAGAATGTGGAAAAGGTAAAGCCCGGTCTGTGAGCACGTAGAATTTTGTCCAATGACCCCAAGCTACCCATCCTTATCGCTCGCGCGTAATTATATTGCTGTCGCGACTGCGCGACGGGCGCCCGCAGTGAGTGTGCGAGCGCGACAGCAACATAATTACGCGCGAGTGATAAGGATGGGTAGCTTGGGTCATTGGACAAAATTCTACGTGCTCGCAGACCAGACTATAGACTATTTCATGCTTTTTCAGCCGAATTTACGGGTCTACTCTGCAATGCCTTGTCCATTCATCTCTCACATGCCTAAAAGATGAATGAGAACAATGGAAAAACGAAAATATACAGGGTGTAAGAAATAGAAAGGCAGTAACAGTTCATTCGAGTGATGCTTTCTTTTACACGCATCATGCCTTTAACGCTTCCCAGTCATTAACGATTCAGTCTTAAAAGGAATTTATTTTAAGTTATTAGTCTTTCTTTACACTATAATAAAGCTCATTAACGCTCACTAAGCGCTTATTTTAACAACTCATGCTCATCATTCCTCATTTAAACTGCCTCTTACACCCTATATGAAATGCGTCGCAGAGCGTGCCCAGTTCCAAACAAACACCAATACAACCTTGTCATTGCAGCAAGAGCCGCCGGAGCCTGAACCGGAGCCGGAGCCCGAGAGAGCGGCGCCGCAGCCGGTGCCGGCGCCGCCGCCGGTGCCGGTGCCGGTGCCGCCGCCGGCCGTGCCCGCGCCGCAGCCCGTGCCGCCTGTCAGCGAGCCACCCGCGGCGGCTGACGCCTACTCGATCTATGACGATAGGTACGATTATAAGAAGAAATACTAAGAAAAAGGCTACAAGTGATGCTAAGTTCGACTAAAAACTAAAAACAAGCATGTATTGTATTAGGTATAATAGATCGTTCCATCCATGAAGACACGCCCCACCATTCTTCCGCTAATGTTTGAGTGCTATCGGCGGTACACGCTAAAGAAGAACGGTCATCTGTGACCCAGGCCCGACAGAAACGTGACATACCTCAGTTTTTTTGTCATGTCTTAATTAGTTAAATTATATATTTTTTATATTCGAAATCTATGTATAACACCAAATTATTACCCTTTGTTTTTGTTCAGGCGTCATACAAAAACTAATACAAAATGCCTATTTATCAACAAAATTGGTAAATGTATGTACCTAAATAGCTGCTATGGAATGTATCAAGGTGACCTGGAGATACAGCCGGATTATACAGGGTGGNTTACCAATAATTCCAGAAATAATCCACAATATGTGTGATAGTTCTATACTTATCTTCTCTATTCTTCTTCTATTGATACAATAGTGTTTGGTTATTCTGGCAAATATTGCTATACCATTGATGATGTTGAACATAATAGTGATTCAAACAGAAAAGTTAATGATGCCAGTACGATATTTCAAATGCCTACAAAATAACATTAATGATTTCACAATAAAGTATTATTACTTATGCAATAAAAACGCCCGTTTCTGTGATAGTAGATCGCATAATTACACCATGATGTGTTTGGTTATGGGCCATAACCATGCATAGATAATGGTTGTCCTTCAAACATGAAACTGATCGGTTGCTTCATAGTATTGTTTACGGAAAACACAAAGAGGGCACATTTTATACTGCAGGTAGTTGTAGGATATAGATTTTAGTTATGTTTTATTTTAATGTAATATTTTGTTTCTTTTCAGGAGCTCATCTCCAGTCAATTTCAAACAAGGTGAGTTTCCATATACCTCTGAAAATACAGCATAATGAAAAAAGTTTGCATAATCTTCTAATAAGCCATTGTTAGCAAAGATATTTGAGGTTGCTTACTATTGTTTTATTTATTACAGAACCTATGGAAGTTCAAAAGACAGAAAACATACAACCAAAGGAGGAGTCAGAGGAAAAAATGAATGTTGACGAAGTTTCAGAAGTTAAGAAAGAAGATAATAAAGAGGGTGTTAAAAAAGAACCTAATGAGAATAATGAGGATGCTAAAAACAAGGCGCTGAAGGATGAGGTAATTATTAAACTTATTAATATTGTTTTATTGGAGAGATACAATACTTCCGTAGTTCCGTCGTCTACTGTTCATTGCGTACACAGGTTTTTACTGAATACATGATTTGCCTATGTTTCTGAAAGTGATGTGAATGCTTATACTAAAACGTTTATTTTTATTTGTATAGAGAACAATAGTGTCTAGACAAACCTCAAGAGGATTTAAGACACTATTTAAATCAAAGATGTAATGGCTAAAATTAAACTTTATTGTGAAAACTATTTTGGCAAATGTGAAGTTTAATTGGTAACTCTATGTGTTATAGAATGCTGTTTGTTTTCTTAACAATAAAATAAATAATGTAATAATAAAATAAATAAATTTGGCGATAGCAAAGTTGAAGTTATAATTGCCGCTCTACATAAGTACTTATTTTTCATCTAAAAACGTACGATGCTGAATTAAGTCGTTCCTCAAGGGTTTTCTTAACACAATCTAGCACGATCCAAATTCTAGCACATTGAGGCTTGTAAATCGGTCCACACTCTACGCTCGGGTCGCTTCAACTAAAAACGTACGACGCTGAATTAATTCGTTCCTCAAGGGTTTTCGAAACACAATTTAGCACGATCCAAATTCTAGCACACTCGAGGCTTGTAAATTGATCCACACTAAAGCCTGGTCCGTGAGCACGTAGAATCCCGTCCAATGACCCCAAGCTACCCATCCTTATCGCTCGCGCGTAATTATATTGCTGTCGCGACTGTGCGACGGGCGCCCGCAATGAGTGTGCGAGCGCGACAGCAACATAATTACGTGCGAGCGACAAGGATGGGCAGCTTGGGGTCATTGGACGGGATTCTACGTGCTCACGGACCAGGCTTTACACGTTCGCTGACGCATTTTCACACGTAACGAATGTTCGCCGCAGGCTCGCGAGCTGTCCGAAGCGGAGGAGTGGCGGCAACTCAACGAACGGCTACGGGAACGGGAACAGGAGCGCCGCGAGCGCGAACAACGCCAGGCCGAGGAGGAGAAACGACGCGAACAGGAGCTCAGCCAGGTAAAACATTATCATTTTAGGCACAGGCAAAGGCGTAGCTACCAAGAGGCTAGACGGAGCAGTGCTCCGCAGGGGGCCGTAGAGTCCTTAGGCCGTTTGTAGACGTCCGTTTTTTCACAAAAAACGGATATCCTTTGTTTGCTGTCAATTTTCTCGCCGGACCCATGTCCGATGCATGTGCACACGTTCATTATAAACCATACGCCACCGCTAAATCCGGTGAAAGAATCGGGCCGTTGTCCGGTCAAAAAACGGATGTCTACAAACGGCCTAAGAGCGCTTCGGCATCGGTCCGGCGAACAGTTTGTCCGGTGCATGTACACACATTCATTATAATTCATACACCACCGCAAATCCGGCAAAAAACACGGTCCGTTATCCGGTAAAAAAAACGGACGTCTACAAGCGCTCTAAGGCCGCTTGTACAACGGCCCGATTCTTTCACCGGATTTAGCGGTGGCGTATGGTTTATAATGATCGTGTGCACATGCATCGGATATGGGTCCGGCGAGAAAATAGACAGCAAACAAAGGATATCCGTTTTTTGACGGTCCGTCGTCCGGTGAAAAAACGGATGTCTACAAACGGCCTTACCAGAAAATCTCAATCGAACTGAACTTTCAAAATTTATCTTATTTTCTTATTTCGAAAATAGAGAAATTCGAAATTTGACGGATAGTGATAATATGTGCGTTTTATTGTTGTGAAGAGCTGTATCAGGAGTGAGTAAACTATAGTATGGTCTGCGAGCACGTAGAATTTTGTCCAATGACCCCAAGCTACACATCCTTATCGCTCGCGTGTAATTATATTGCTGTCGCGACTGTGTGACGGGCGCCCGCAGTGAGTGAGCAAGCGCAACAGTAACATAATTACGCGCGAGCGATAAGGATGGGTAGCTAATTATACGTGCTCACAGACCGGGCTTTAGTGTCATAATAAAACCTAACCAGTTTAGATAGCACTGGGGCCCCATTTTTTATTTGCCCCAGGGCCCTTGGTACGCTGCCTAGCTAGGCCACTGGCCACAGAACGTGACAGAACTGCTGAACATAATATGCCTCCCCAATGATTTCCTCCTGCATCCAGCGCCTTCCTGCTACCTTTATCAGGTTGTCAGTCCACTTTGTGGGTTGACGTTCCATGCTGCGTTTTCCAGTAAGGTAAGTGCCCCAATGAAAAACACTTTTTAAACTCCCGTATCATGAAATACCGGTATTTTAAAACAAATGGGAACACTAAATCATGAACTTTTGACATTTTACTGTCAAAATTGAGTTTTACATTTAAGGCTAGGATTTACCGCCTCGATGCCGTGCATTTGTTTACCTCAGCCCCCGCACACCTCGCACTGACACTCGCGCTGACACTCGCGCGTACGCGTTGACGCCACAGTGTAAAAACAAACCGTAAGTTGGATGACGGTTTACGTAATCTTCAAATAGTTAATAAATAAATAATAACATTAAATATCCTTCGACAATGAGGGCTATCGTTTTAGCGCTCACCAGTTAGCGCCACTGTAGAGTAAGGTCCTGTCACTTGCTAGTAGCGAAAACAGTGGCACCAACTGGTGAGCGCTAAAGTGGTAGGAGGACTATCGCATTTGCACTCATCAAGATGGCGCCACTGTAGAGTAAGGTCCTGTCAATCGCCAGGGGTGCCAACTGTTAGGTATAAAAACGATAGCCGTCATTGGAAGAGCAGACAGTTTTGACAGTTCCAACTCTTTGTCAGACAGTTTTATAGGATAGCTAGCTACCAAAGCCACGATGACCCAAACTTCATGATTCACCAAAATTCTATCCTATATTGGGAGCATATGCTGACAAACTTTCAGCTTTTATAAAATGACGTAGGTCTGGCGTTCACCAGCTCTTAGTCTATTTTGTTTCCTCTTGAAGGAAAAGGCAAAGGCATTCGCCAATCAGCCAAGTCTTCAATAGAAATCCATAGAGATTTACAATGATTATTCTTCCACAGACGACAGCGATCTGAACCAGTATCTGGAGCTGCCGGGCCTGAACGCGGTGACGCCGCTGAGCGAGGGAGCCTTCGCCCACGCCTGGGCCGGCGCGCGCGCGAGCCACGGCGTCAGCACGGGACGCGTCTACTACGAGGTATGTTTATTTATAAGTAAGTTCTTTATTGTGTATAGAAACAAACAGGTTACAGAAAGATCTTAAATTAATTACAGAGTATCACTTGATCCTACCCTTTCAGGCGTATACACATTTATAATTCTTATATCTAAACATATTTATTTATAATCTAGGTATTCTTGTACACTATAAAACATTTTTAGTTAACCATTCTTTAATAACATTTCTAAATTTTGAGAATTTTAGTTCTTTAAAATCGTCTGGTAGTTTATTATAATATATTTTTATACACATAATAAAAGCATTCCTTGATGCTAGTGTTAATTTTGTCTGAGGCCTTACTAGTTAATTTCTGTATACAGAGCGTAGGTTTCGATTTGAAATTTATTGGGCTGTCAACATGAGGTACAGTAATAAACACAATAAAAAATGTTTTATGCTAAAGATCTCAACTCTCAAGCTAACTGCTCCCACACAAACAATAATGATACCACAGGATGATCATTTGCTTGTAACATGCTATTTTATGCAATGGGGTAATTGAGAAAATTGCTAGACTTATTTAAAAAAAATAACTTTAATCTAGCCCTGACAATCTTTAGTCAAAGTTGGCAGAAGGGAGATCATAACTCAGAATTGATATACAAAACGTGCGGACTTGGTGCATTTTGTTTGACAACTCATAAAAATAATTTAAATTGACTGTGGTCTAAGTACCCAGTGTTAGAAATTAACTTAATAAGCAGTCGAGTCACACGCCACTGATGATAGCGCTAGATGTGATTTGTTGTATAGAAATTCACAAAAATGTTACTGAATTCCTGTATTGTATTACAAAGCTCGTGATTTACTATTGAATTCTGAGCTGAAAATGCAGGTAGATAATTATTTCGTATTTACTCTCATGCACCTAATCCTAAATTCTTTAGAAATTTCCATCGATGTAAACAAACACTTGTGCACACAATTACACTATAATACTCACGTTTTCTTAATATCATACACATTATTTCACAAGCTCATGAAACCAACTTTATTCTCATGATGAAACAAATATCAAATCTAACATTGAAAACAAAATATTTTAACAAAATATTTGGATGGTGAAAATTTGTGCTTCATGTTAAAATGTCAAATCGACATTTGACGTTGAAATTTAGGTCCTATCTCTGGAAAATCTGTAAGTCGTAGACAATTTTCATAGATAATAATCTGTAAATTTTATCGATTTTATTTCAAGTATTCAATTATTTCAATTACCAATTACTTTGATAATATTAATTTAAAATAAAATATAAACGAGGTTATATTCAACAATGTATTTTTTCTTCATTGAATGCAAGAACACACTTTGCGAAGAAGTCTTTGAATTCAGCTTTATTATACAGACGAGTGTCACACAAAAAAGGCCTTTCGACCACTTTTCGACTGGTTTACGATTTTATTGTGCACTTTGTCTAGACCCACAGTATAATTTAAATTATATTTCCTAAACAAATAAAAAAGGGAAAATTAAATTTTCTTTGATTAAGAAGATCCTATTTTGACGATCACATTACTGATCACAACATCAATCAGAAGAGGGATTGATCTTAATAATTATACAAACGATCTTTAAAAATCTAATAATCGTCTGTTGCAGTCCGTAAATGACATTTACAGAATTGCGATTAACGAGAGATTTTGTCGCATCACTAGTAGATCAACTGACATAGACTAAAAATTCGTCAATGTCAGTTGGCCATATTTGTTTACATTTAGGGAAATTTCTAAAGAACTAAGGTATATGTATATGGTTTGTGAGATCGCAAGCGGAATAACACAACACCTCTACCAACTTAATGAATATTATAACCATTTTTTCTAAAATATTTTTAGCCCCCCTTAACCTATCAATTTTTTTTTCACTGTACACAATACATAAAATCCTATTTTATTTGCTATTTTTATTGACTTTTTTGAGTTTTGACACCTCTACTCTAAATATGTTATTTGACTTGGTTGAGCTGCTTTTTGAGTTAAAAAAGTAAAGTAAAAGTAAAAAATGTTTTGACAAAAAGAGCGACATGACATTTACATAAATTACAAAAAGAAGAAACATTGTGCCCTGCTGTCAAATAGGGGCCCGCTCAGCATTAATCGGGGCATGCCCGCATGCCCATGCCCCGACACCGATTTTCAGCGGGTCCCTTGACGTTGCTGCGCCCTACCGTTAAGATTAAAGTAAACAGTCAAATAAATAGAATGAAAACGATTGTTACAGGTACGCGTCGGTGATAAACTGCCAACAATAGCGGAGCCGGACAAAGACGCGCCCGGCTCGGGGCTCCGAGTCGGCTGGTCCACTGAAGACTCCTCGTTGCATCTTGGTAAGTCGACAATACACACTGCGGGGCTACCCCGAATAACGTTATCCGAAGTTTCGAATGTTGCCGTCCCTCTCACGCACAGCGAGATGCCAGCATGAGCGACGGTGACAGACGGACCCGAAACTACGTAAACAGCGTTTCGTAGTAGCCCTGCTGTTTACCTTGCAATACTAAAATGCATACATCTGTTTCCACCAACAGAGAGTCGAGTGAAATGAAAAAGAGGGCAAAAAGAGTAAAAATGAGCTCACTCATCAAACCAATACTCCCGAATTCTTTCTTGGTGAATAATGGCAATCCTATTTTATGTAAACCAAGACCGCTCTTCTAAACATGCCTAATTCATACCTCTGGCGGTGGAATACGGGCTTAACTAAATGAGGGCTATCTTATTTGCCCCCTGGGTGACGCCGCTATAGAATAAGTTACTGTCACTTGCTAATAGCTAAGACAATGGCCCCCACTAATGAGCGCTGATTACGCTGAAGACTGAATCAGTAGGAGCACTTCGCATTTGCACTCGCTAAGATGTGTGTGTAGTGTGTACTGTCACTCAATAGCCTGGAATTTGGATCATTGACATATGACACTTTTTCATTACGAGTGCATAAAAAACGTGCTTGCAATGCTGTGGACATCACAGTTCTACTCCGATCATTTCCACTTACATAATCAATATTATGTGAAATAGAATATTCCTGTGCTGATATAATAGCGCACGATTCACTGTTGAGTTGTGAGCCAAAAGTGCAGGTAGATCAATATTTCGTATTTACTCTCATACATCCTATGGTTTGTGAGATCGCAAGCGGAATTACACGTTAGATATGACTTTAGAATTAGAATTATTTATTTGCGTACCCCCTCCAATGAGAGCAAAGAAGTCTATGGTTTCAGCGCTCACCAGTTGGCGCCACTGTAGAGTAAGGTCACTGTCACTTGCTAGTGGCGAAGACAGTGGCGCCTGCTGGTGAGCCCTGAAGCGGTAGGAGGACTCGCATCCTCTGGAGTTGCCTCGTTTTTGGAGCCCGCAGGGAGAATCCCACATAACCCACTAGCTGCCCCTGCGGCTGGTGGGTATACAAATCAATGTATTTTCCTGACGATAAAAAAAGCAGCCGGCGGACTTTATTTAGGTGTAAGATGTAAGTGTAATTGTGTATCGTTTGCAGGCGCGGACGCTCAAAGCTGGGCGCTAGAAAGCAGCGGACGGCGCGTATGCGGCGGCACCTTCGAGCCCTATGGCGCTGAATTGTCTGAGAAAGACGTCGTCGGAGCCTACTTGGTAAGTTTACGACATAATATGTATCTGTAGAGCGAAGATAATGTATTTTATCCATAACGAGAAAGCTCTTGGCCTGCATCTTGTACTTGTACTTGTAAGCCTAGGATGTGCGAAGCAATAAGCTTTTACAGCATCATTTTATCGATTTTACGCGATAAGCCCATACATTTGTCGTCTAAAGTCATTGATAAGATGTTATGATGGCGCGCATCTTAGCCCGGCTGATGATGATGAGAAGATGAAAGTTTTGTCTCTGTGGTATAATATTAAAGACCCCCTTTTATAGACCCTGGGTTCGACTACTTTTAGTTGCATAGTGTGCTGATACACCCATGTTATTGAACTCCTGTATTGTATTACAAAGCCCGTGATTCACTGTTGAATTGTAAGCCGAAAATGCAGGTAGATAATTATTTCGTATTTACTCTTATACATCTGTACGGTTTGTGAGATCGCAAGCGAAATATCACTACAATGAAGACACTATTATTAACTAGTATTCGACTTTTATATGGCCAGAAAACATTGGCATTCATGGTTGAGTATCCCAAAGTAATCCCAAAACTTAATGCGCATTTTCTTTTTAGAAACAAAATCCCAGTTTTAGTGTCATTTTGAGGTTCTATGTTGTATCAGTGTTGGTAAGGCGAGCTGTGTCATCATCTCAGCCATTTCAGCCATATGACGTCCACTGCTGAACATGGGCCTCCCCCAATGATTTCCACAATGGCCGGTTGGTGGCGGCCTGCGTTCAGCGTCTTCCTGCTACCTTTACTATGTCGTCGGTCCAATTTGTGGGTGGCCGTCCCGCGCTGCGTTTTCTGTTACGCGGCCTCCACTCCAGAACCTTGCTGCCCCATCGGCCGAGCATCATCATTATCAACAGCCCTTTATAGTCCACAGCTGGACTAAGAGCCTCCTCCACTATAGTGGAGGGTTATGCCATAATCCCCACGCTTGGCAGGCGGGTTGGTAGGCCAGTAGAATTAAACACAAAAATTGATTAAATCGGAAATAATTCCTACAAAAGATTTTTTTGCTTTAATGGCTTCATTGGTTGCCCATTAAGACTCTCCTAAGTTTTCGACTTCGACGGAGTTGTGCTTAAGTGGTGGGGGCCCCTGAAAGGGGCGTTTTTTCGGTTTTCCGGTTATACCGCGTAAAGGGCTTACCCTATCGAAAAGTGGTCTTCATGACGGTTAAAGGGCACTTATTCCTGCATTGAATAAGACCAAATTCATATGTTTTGGACAAACCGTTCTCGCGCTAAAGTTCGGCAAAGTAGAAAATATNCATGATTGAAAATTCTTAGCTTTCTCCAGTAATACTGATATTATTATACTGTGACTCGCCACCCGCCAGACAGAGGCGATTTTGTCAAAAATATTGACAAGTCGCGAACTGTCACAGGAATAAAACTGACACGCGTCCGTCCTCCGTAAGCGCCACCGCGCGACTGATTAAGATTGTCCAAGCCGTCATGGCCGATTTTTTCACATTTTTTCAACATAGTAACTAAATAAGACGCAATAACAAAAGTTTGAAAAGTTGTCGACCTAGAAAATACAAAGTCCTATCTATTAGTATATATTTTAAGTGTAAAATGTTAAAAATGAATATATGAGAGTAAAACAAAAAAGCCGTCGACGTACTTCTTTAGAATTTTTTTTTATCGGACAAACTATGCAATATCGTGTTTTGGAAAAGTTGTCGCCCTAGTTAAAGACATTAACTTACTCGTACAATTTTTTGTTTGCTAAAATATCTTTTCATTTAGAAGCTATCTGCAAACAAAATCGGTCAAATATCGACAATTTGGGAAATCATGGCCTTAAGTGTCGCCCATTTGCTAAACGGTGTTTTTTCGAAGATTTCTTTTAACATTTCTTTAGACAGGTGAGTTGTTATTAATGTACTAAGATTTGGTAATACGAGTTTATTATTTATCGTTATTACATTTTATTAGGGTCGATTTTTCAATCGTCAGTTAACTTTTATCTGAAGAATAAACTTGTTATGTTGACACAATTCCCATACTGAAACTGTCAATGACTTGCCAAACTTATTCCTCAGTTAAAAGTTATCCATCGATTGAAAAACCAGCCCTTAGCGAATAGAAACTAAATTGTAAATAAACAACTTGAAAAAATCGAACTGCCTAAGGCGGGACCCGAACCCGCCATAGGCAGTTTGATTTTTTCAAGTTGTTTATTTAAAATTTTGTTATTTATTTTCAATGTAAGATATTATTGTCAAGCTATTTATAACATAAATTGCTATATAAAACTTTTGCGTTTGAAACACTATTTTACCCTACTTTTTTTACTCTGTTCTTTTTTTTTGTAACAGTTATGGCTCCTGAGAGAAAATACTGCCTGCGTCGGTTTGGACTGGCTATGGAATACATGGAGGCCATGCAGAAAAGTACGGAATCTGATTCTGATTACCAACTTATACCCCTTATTAATAAAAGTTACACCCTAGTTGAACTCTGGCTTAAACTGTCATTTAGTATGGAAAAATCATTTTAATCCAGAGTTCATCCTAGGTGTAACTTTTTATTAATAAGGGGGATAGGTTTTATTAAAAACATTTATTGATATGTGAATTTTATTTTTCTTGGTCACTTAGTTCTTTGGTGCAAGAACCTGATTTCACTGCATCTTCCATCACACATTTAGAAGACCCGAGCATCAGACTACCTACAGTGAGGCTCTGAATCATCATTGGACCCACTGACCAAGACTGGGCATTCATAACTGGAATAAAAACGTCCTAGTTTTTGAGACAGATTCCTAATTTTATTATGAAAGATAAATGCTGTTTAATACCACCGGTATATCAAACATGACTGGTGCGCTTACCTTACGTGGCCTACTCTACAGAATCTTGCTGCCCCATCGCCCGTCGGTTCTGCGTACTATGTGCCTGATAGATAGGAGAAAATATTTATACACATAGGCAAACACCAACACGTTTTACGCGGTTTCCTAAGGAAGCGACGAGCGCGGCGTTACGCGACACGGCAAGTGCATCGTACACAGTCATACCCACCCCGCTGTTACGTCCTTTTCCATAAAAAAAGCTATGCGTTGGCACCGCGCCAGTGCTGCGTGGATCCAGCGTTTGGCAACCGCTCATCGCAACGAAAATAATTCGCCAAATAACTCGGCGAATCACTGCTAACAACTGTTGTCATCCACAGGACCCGGTGCGCCTGCAGCGCCACAAGCGAAAGCAAGAGAAGAAGAACCGCTGGAGCAACTTCTACAAGTCCGTCGAGGTCATCAACGAGGTCTTGACGCCGCCTGTCGAGGTATACATACAGGGTGGAAACGATAAGTGATCTCACTCAATTATTTCTAAACAATACAAGATATCGAAAAACTGGTTACTGTTCCTGAAAGTGCTTCACAGGCTCTTTCAAACGATACCATTAATAAGTTACATAATAAACTGGATCTATCCGAAAATTCTATGTTTCCAGTTGTATATGGCTCAGGAAAATATGTTTATTTGTTTTCAACAGTATCTATCTACACAGCATAAAGTTCAAATTGATGTGGGATCTATTTAAACAATGCCTGGTTAAGAGTTAACTTAAAACCTTATCCTGTTATGGTAGTGTCAACAATTTTTTCGTTCAATTCAATTGATCCGGCTCGAAGGACCACTTTAATTTGATTTACCAAGTTTCGTGGGGTTTATAGAACTTGCGTTAACGGCTCGAATATTTTATCGAATACCTTTAATAATTTATATTAATGTATTTTTTACAGACTGATGTTATAAAACCGAAGAAGGAAACTTCTACCGAAGTTAGGATTCCTGAACCAGAGTTGGACGACGATAAAATCACTTTATCTTGGTGTAAGTATTTATCCATACATTCTTTCTTTCGTTCGTTTCTACACGGATGTGCACTGATGAGCAAAGACCCTAAGGATTTCTACAATGTCTGGCCCTCCGCTGCCCGCGTCATGTATGTGGATTCACAGTTTTGAAATTGCGAATCATTTGTAATTGTAAATTCAATAACATGTATATTTTGCCCATGCCAAGTTTGGCTTAAGACTATGCCAGATAGAACACATTTAATCGTTATTAAAATTTATTAGCGAATTGAGTAGCTCAATGAGGGCTATCGTTTTAGCGCTCACCAGTTAGCGCCACTGTAGAGTAAGGTCCTGTCACTTGCTAGTAGCGAAAACAGTGGCACCAACTGGTGAGCGCTAAAGTGGTAGGAGGACTATCGCATTTGCACTCATCAAGATGGCGCCACTGTAGAGTAAGGTCCTGTCAATCGCCAGGGGTGCCAACTGTTAGGTATAAAAACGATAGCCGTCATTGGAAGAGCAGACAGTTTTGACAGTTCCAACTCTTTGTCAGACAGTTTTATAGGATAGCTAGCTACCAAAGCCACGATGACCCAAACTTCATGATTCACCAAAATTCTATCCTATATTGGGAGCATATGCTGACAAACTTTCAGCTTTTATAAAATGACGTAGGTCTGGCGTTCACCAGCTCTTAGTCTATTTTGTTTCCTCTTGAAGGAAAAGGCAAAGGCATTCGCCAATCAGCCAAGTCTTCAATAGAAATCCATAGAGATTTACAATGATTATTCTTCCACAGACGACAGCGATCTGAACCAGTATCTGGAGCTGCCGGGCCTGAACGCGGTGACGCCGCTGAGCGAGGGAGCCTTCGCCCACGCCTGGGCCGGCGCGCGCGCGAGCCACGGCGTCAGCACGGGACGCGTCTACTACGAGGTATNTAAAATATTTTTATAGTCGTGAAAGAAAAGTGGTTCACAATGTGTTAAAGTATTTGTCGAAGAGAAATACTAAGGGTTCGGACAATATTTTCATTGAATAATGTTTCCGACAAAGGTTGTCAAATTGACTGACATGTTTATCGTATAGTACAGTCCACTATGAAAATTAGCTGTGGTTTGTTTCAACTACCTATTTTAAAGTTTTTTGTCACTTTCTAAGTGTTGAATTTTATGGAATTGGGAAAGAAGTACCGAGTTTGAAGCGTTCATGAGCAGACATTGCAGTTGAATATTCAAGTTCTGAATTTGATTATTGACGAATAATAAAATAAATCCTACTAACTCGATTGATGGTTTCATTTAATTTATTTAAACCAGGTTACCTATAATAATATTTTTTCGTAAATTTATGAAAATATCAAATTAGCCCGTAATCCAGAATCCTGATACATAAAGTTAGCCTATTAATTTAACACAGGTACGACTGTACTCAGTGTTGCACTATCAAATGCAATTGACGCGCCTCTATGCCAGGGTTTTTATGTTCCTGGTCAGGCTATAAAATCATTATTATAGCGCAGTTACACTATGTGTGTATGGCACAGCCAACTAGCAGCGATACAAAAGGTCGATTCGACTGTCGAACTGACAATCTATCTTATGTATAGTTCCAAAATACTGAACTGTCCTATCCATGACATTGACAGTGGGGCGCCACCGTCAATATCGGATCGCTGGTTTCGATTTTTGCCATGTTGGAAACCATATAGTTGAACGATGGTAGCGCCCCCCTGTCATTGAGTTTGGTGGGACAGTTCAGCGTGGGTCATCTATATTTTTCGTAATGTAATGCATCAAATAAATACTTTCTTTCTTTCTAATGTCTCGTTCTCCCGCCAAAATATGTCAAAATCAAAACCCTGCTATTCCAAATGACCATGACATTGGGTTTGTTTACATTTGGTATCGCTTCTCGTTGGCCGTACTTTAGTTGATCGAATACGCACGGCGAAACGAACTGAAATGCGTGTTTACACTACATATCGATGAACTCCGCGCATAGTGTACCTGTGCCATTAGGGCCAACGTCAAAAGTTGCACGGGTGCCGCCCGTGGCCTCATTCAGAGTGGAGGCGCGTCTGCACATTGGCGCACTTCAGATTGTACCGCCATCACTATTTTTCAATGCAGATAAGTGATTGCATAGCAGATTACTTTCATGTTTCAAAATAATACAGATAAGGATAAGTAGTAAGTAATTCAAAGCAATTCAATAATGCATATTAATTAATTCCTGTATTGTAATAAGAAGCTCGCGATTCACTATTGAATTGTGAGCCGAAAATGCAGGTAGATCAATATTTCGTATTTACTCTCATGCACCTACATGGCTTGTGAGATCGCAAGCGGAATAACATTGCATCTCCTCTAAAGAAATATTTCGTAATTAAAGCATTAAGCTTTTCAAATCAAATCAAAACCCGATTTATAATAGTCTTAACGGGTAAGTCTGCGTTATGAGTTACGTGTAAGTCGTAAGTGTACAAAGTATAATAAGTCACGAGTAATTATGTAGGTCATGCAAACGCTGCAATATTTAATTTTATTAACTTGAAGCATTCGCCGATCAGTTCTACACAAATTCTCAACCTATTAATTAGTGTGCACACAATTGTCAAGATTTATATTGTAATTATCTTAAATAAATAATCAAGAGTTTCCTTATATCAAGACAACTACAACACATATCTTGTACCATCGCGTACAGTAAGTTAAATAGAATGAAAACGATTGTTACAGGTGCGTGTCGGTGATAAACTGCCAACAATAGCGGAGCCGGACAAAGACGCGCCCGGCACGGGGCTCCGAGTCGGCTGGTCCACTGAAGACTCCTCGTTGCATCTTGGTAAGGCACATTTAACAGTAAAGCCTGGTCCGTGAGCACGTAGAATTTTGTCCAATGACCCCAAGCTACCCATCCTTATCGCTCGCGCGTAATTATGTTGCTGTCGCACTCGCACACTCACTGCGGGCGCCCGTCGCACAGTCGCGACAGCAATATAATTACGCGCGAGCGATAAGGATGGGTAGCTTGGGGTCATTAGACAAAATTCTACGTGCTCACGGACCAGGCTTTACATCAGAGGGCTTAGTGTGAGTTTACATCAAACGTCCTCACTAGTGAGCTACTAGACGACGTTTGATGTAAACTCACACTACTATTTATGTAATATTTTAATGCAAAATCGCACTTATTGCATTATAACTTTTGTAAACCTTTGAAATAGACGTTTATAACAATCTCTGTAGTTCTTACACTGTTTCTTATCAGTATTGGCCCACATGATTGTCCTGGAGCTTGTAGGTAGTATGGTTTCACAGGGACTTTTGAAAAGCGAAAAAAATTATGACATTGATAATGCCGCTGTCTGTACCTTACTTTTATCACAGCTGTAACTTGGTTTTCTCTTAAATTGTTCGATGGTGTGCAAGCTGTTGTCAGCCACGAGAATTTAATGCATTAGGGTATTCCTGTGCTGATATCATAGCGCACGATTCACTGTTGAGTTGTGAGCCAAAAGTGCAGGTAGATTAATATTTCGTATTTACTCTCATACATCCTATGGTTTGTGAGATCGCAAGCGGAATTACACGTTAGATAATATGAGTTTATCTTGGTAAATGTAGTGGACTGGTTTAATCTAACCACTTCACTTGCTTATCTCGCACTTATTACTTGTCTTATTATAAGTGATAGTTCGTGTAATAAATAAGAGGCTGACAAAGGTGGATAAATTTCTTCGACCACATCATCACCGACTGATATGATGTCCCAAATGTTGAAAGTATTAATAAAATGTATTGCGTAAATAATGTATAATTAGTATTTATGCTAACCCCTCCAATGAGGGCTTTCATCGCTCCAATAAGGCAATCATTTTAGCGCTGGAGTGGGTTAACCACAATAGCCCGCAGGGAGAACCCCACATAACCCACTAGCTGCCCTCGCGGCTGGTGGATATACAAATCAATGTATTTTCCTGACGATAAAAAAAAGCAGCCGGTGGACTTTTTTAGGAGTAAGATGTAAGTGTAATTGTGTATCGTTTGCAGGCGCGGACGCGCAAAGTTGGGCACTAGAGAGCAGCGGGCGGCGCGTGTGCGGCGGCACCTTTGAGCCCTACGGCGCTGAATTGTCTGAGAAAGACGTCGTCGGCGCCTACTTGGTAAGTTTACGACATAATATGTATCTGTAGGGCGAAGAGAATATATTTTATCCATAACGAGAAAGCTCTTGGCCTGCATCTCACTTGTAAGCCTAGGATGTGCGACGCAATAAGCTTTTACCGCACCATTTTATCGATTTTATGCGATAAGCCCATACATTTGTCGTCTAAAGTCATTGATAAGATATTATGACGGCGCGCANTCACAGTCCAGCAGACAGCGGGCTCGCCGTTCCCTCGCTGTCCGCCTCATGGCAACCCTGTCTGCCACCACGCCGCATTACGTGCGCTGCATCAAGCCCAACGACACGAAGGAAGCCTTCCGCTTCGACCCGGCGCGGGCGGTGCACCAGCTCAGGTGAGACAACAGTGTCACAGTGACTCCAGCGTCACAGTGTCACAGCGTCACAGTGACTCCAGCGTCACAGTGACTCCAGCGTCACAGAAAGGTTCTGGAATGGAGACCGCGTACCGAAAAACGCAGCGTGGGACGTCCACNTGACGTGCGTGAGGTGCCAAACTGCCATTGTCATTTTGAGCTTCTATGTTGTACAAAAGTGTTGGTAAGGCGAGCTGTGTCATCATCTCAGCCATATGACGTCCACTGCTGAACATAGACCTCCCCCAATGATTTCCACAATGGCCGGTTGGTGGCGGCCTGCGTCCAGCGTCTTCCTGCTACCTTTATGATGTCGTTGGTCCACCTTGTGGGTGTACGTCCCACGCTGCGTTTTCCGTTACGCGGCCTCCACTCCAGAACCTTGCTGCCCCATCGGCCGAGCTGTGTCATCATCATCAACAGCCCTTTACAGTCCACTGCTGGACTAAGAGCCTTCTCCACTATAGTGGAGGGTTATGCCATAATCCCCACGCTTGGCAGGCGGGTTGGAGATCGCAGTTTAAAAGATTGATGTTTTTCAGAGAGCGCTGCTGCCCGTTCTCTGTTTGATGGGTAGTCCCTAAGTCGCCTCTTACGACAACCGCGAGAAGAGTAGGGGTTGGTGACAAATGTATTCTACTCTGCCGTCACCACACGGCCGTCATCTAATTCTAAATATCTATATTTCTTTCCCCACCAGGATCTGGAGTCGTCCCCATGCAAGATTTCCTTCGCCATCAACGGTGTGGACCAGGGTGTTGCTTACGAGTTTGAGAAGGAGGCGCTGGGAGACAAGCCTCTGTTCCCGCACGTGCTAACAAAGAACATCAGCTATAAGGTCAACTTCGGATATGACAAGTGAGTTGGATCAGTTATAAGCCGATAGTTGGGTCGGGCTGTTAATCGGTATTGAGATGTATGCAAGTGCGCACACGCGACTAAAAGTCGGTGGTCTGCGTCTATGCTTAATGTGATGTCATAAATAATATTTATGACATAGTAAAGTCTGTCTATCTGTCATAGAGACCGAATCTTAACATACCTTACGCTGAACTAAGCTATAAATCTGAATTATCAAACAAGTAAGAGAAATGAAATTCATTACAACTATATTATTTGTTAATGAAAGTTCTTAATCTGAGGACGCGTGCGCAATAAACTAAAAAACAAAAGTTATGAAACTAGTGCCCGTTTTCGCCATTGATCCCTAATTTTTAAGTGACCCCTATAGTAACAATTAACACGAATTTTATTTACATAGGGGTCACTTAAAAATTAGGTATTGATGGTGCACACGGGCATAAGTCTTACTCTTATCTTAATGTGTGTTCTAAGTCCATGTTTTATACTAACTAGCTGACCCGGCAAACTCTGTTCCGCCTTAAAGGCAATAAATTAGCAAATATTTCCTTATTTGCCCACCGTTTACACCTACCCTGGACTACGACAAACATTTTAACGCCAAAATCAGCTCAATCGGCCCAGCCGTTCTCGAGTTTTAATCAGACTAACGAACATCAATTCATTTTTTCTTATATACAGGGTGTTAGGTAAATGGGTATATGAGCCGACACTAGCCCATGTTAACATGGGCATATAAATGGTATGGTGAAGTCAGAAATTTGATATTATCATTTTAATTTTTTTAATTTTCATACAAAATATTTTTTATAAAATCCGATTTGTATGAAAATTAAAATAATTAAAATTAAGATATCAATTTTCTGACTTCGCCATACCATTTATATGACCATGTTAACATGGGCTAGTGTCGGCTCATATACCCATTTACCTAACACCCTGTAGATTTATAAGTGTAATTGTTTGTTGTTCAAAAAAACAAAAAAAAAATGAAGTTAGTCATAAATCATAATGTTATATTTATTTTATTTCAGATACAACATGCTAACTAAGACTAAGACGGTCCGTAAAAGGCTGGAGATTCCTGTAGAAGAGGTCATAGAGCAGAAGAAAGCCATAGAGGCGGAATTGCAGAAGCAGAAAGAGGAAGCCGAGAGGAAAGAGAAGGAACGACTCGAGAGGGAAAAGAAAGAGCGAGAAGAGAGGCAGAGGAAGAGGAAAGAGGTAAATAATTTATTTTTAGATTCATTATTAGTCGTCATCATATAAACCTTACCACAATCATCATCATCATCTCAGCCATAGGACGTCCACTGTTGAACATAGGCGTCCCCCAATACTTTCCATGTTGATCGATTGGTAGCGCCCTGCGTCCAGCGCTTCCCTGCTACCTTTACGATGTCGTCGGTCCACCTTGTAGGTGGATGTCCCACGCCGCGTTTTCCGGTACGCGGCCTCCACTCCAGAACCTTGCTGCCCCATCGGCCGTCAGTTCTGCGTACCTACTATGTGCCCTGCCCATTGCCACTTCAGCTTGCTAATCCGTCGGGCTATGTCAGCGACTTTAGTTCGTTTACGGATCTCCTCATTTCTGATTCGAGCTCGCAAAGAAACACCAAGCATAGCCCTCTCCATAGCACGCTGTGCAACTTTGAGCTTCTGTATAAGGCCTATAGTGAGAGGCCACGTTTCCGAGCCATAAGTTATCACTGGTAACACACATTGGTTGTAGAAACCTTACCACAAACCTCAATTTTATTATGAATCTTATTGTTTGTTAACATAAAGACAAAGACTTCAAAATTCAAGGCAGAAATTCAACAATTTATAATGGCCTAATAAATAACTAGAGTCCAAAGTTATTTTGTCACGAGATTATTAGCATAATTTAATGTTTGTGTCCACAGGAGAGAGAGAGGCAAGACCGCGAAAGGAAAGAGAGGGAAAACAAGGAGAAGCGAGATAGAGGGGAGGAGGTTACCGAAGACGATAAGGACAAAGTGGCGGACACCAACGAGCCGGCAGGGGCCAGCGAGCAACCTATGGAGGGCGTTGAAGACGAACAACCCAAGGTAATGTTTGAGGTTTTACAGAGTGAAAGTTCAAGCAGGCNAAAGCAGGCAGAAAACGCAGGAACCTTCGAAGCAGGAAAGTTCTCGAGTGGCGACCACGGGCTGGAAGACGTAGCATGGGCAGGCCTCCTACTAGGTGGACCGACGATCTGGTAAAGGTCGCGGGAAGAGCCTGGATGCGGGCAGCGCAGGACCGTTCATTGTGGAAAACCTTGGGGGAGGCCTTTGTCCAGCAGTGGACGTCATTTGGCTGAAACGAACGAACGAACGGAGTGAAATAGTATAAGATTTTAAACTTTCGCGTTCCATTTCAACTAATATAGTAAGACATGGGTCTTAACGCGACGTTTATTAATGAGTTAAGACCCGTGTCTTACTATTTCAGAGTGAAATAGTGTTTTTCAGGTACTTTCCACGGTAGGTGTTAGGGTCCTAACGAATATTAGTAAAGCCCGGTCCGTGAGCACGTAGAATTTTGTCCAATGACCCTTAGCTACCCATCCTTATCGCTCGCGCGTAATTATATTGCTGTCGCGACTGGCACCTGGAGTGAGTGTGCGAGCGCGATAGCAACATAATTACGCGCGAGCGATAAGGATGGGTAGCTTGGGGTCATTGGACAAAATTCTACGTGCTCACGGACCAGACTATAGAAGAAATAGAAATGGTGGACTGTATTACAATAAGTGCTGTATTTCTCGCCTCCTATTTTACAAATTATCAACAGGGTATTGGGTAACAGCTGTCAATGCTAAGAAAAATAATGAAACACGTCACCTTTGAGATAAAAATAAACTACAACGAACTGTCCCACCCAAGACATTAACAGGGGGGCGCCACCGTCAATACCGGATCGCTGGTTCCGATTTTTGCCTAGTTGGAAAGAGTTGAACGATGGTAACGCCCCCGTATCAATGAATTTGGTAGGGCAGTTCAGTGTAGGTCATCTATAGCAAACGTGTCCACGCCGAAAACAGCCGAATGTTTTAGGCAGTTGCCATAGCGATCGTCATTTTGCTTACAGCGTTTGTCTGTGGAAAAGATTTATTACATTTTTAACAATCAGCACAAAACCGAGCTATCGTGTGCTTTTTTTTATCCACAATAAGGAACTTAGCCTGTATCTCACCTGATGGTAAGTGATGATCAGGCCAAAGCACAGTGTTTTATTATGCCTTAGAAGCGGACATCAATTTTTTAATAATTCAATCGTTAGATATTACTATTATGTATAAAATTGATGAAGGAACTAGTAGTTGTATTTGCTTAGTTTCGAAGAAATATTAGATTTTGTGATTTTATAAAGAAAAAGTTTTAGAAGCATATTTTCTAAAAAAAATTACATGAAGTCAAAATTTTGTAATAACGAGCTTCACCCGGAATCCTCAACCATGGAGGAACCGGCTATCTTACCTCTAACTGCCGGAACACACCATTGCTGTTAACATTGTGTTTTGTCAACTAACGAACAATCTTTCAGTCTCATTCACTTCACAGGTTCCATTCCATAATGCGTAGATCTCATGGTTTATTATTGCCACAGGAGAACGGCGAGGGCGTCAAGCCAGAAGCCAAGGCCGAGCCCACTGTGCCTGAGCCCGAGGCCGCGAAAGACGAGCCTATGGAGGCGGCGCCGGCTGACCTCACCGCGCAGATAGACAGCCTGGACAAGGAGCTCAGCGAAGAGCTCAAGAAGGAGCTCACTGGTCAGTATACTCTTATGTACAGTCACGGAATGAAAAGGTTCGTCAGTTTTCAAATTGATTCTTTCAACGACTCGCGAGCACATATTACCTTTTGAAACTATGTTACAGAATAATCTCGAGTTAGAGAAAATAATCTTTAACTGATCGCCAGTAAAGTTCAAAATTATTCAGATCAAAGTTGTTTGACGATTTATCTTGTCAAGAAGATTATTATGATTGATAAACTAAAACCTTCTTGTTGGTTCAACCTGCCATTATTATTTCTTTTAAATAAAAAAAAACTATTGTCAATTGGTCAATGTCATCATTGCATTGCACTGATGGGATAGAAAAATAAACAAGCAAAACCTTATTTATTCGTTAGCAAACGTCATATTTATTTAAATGTTAGCAGCACTGTTTCTTGTACTGTTATGTTGGCAGGTTTGACTCTTACAGTACCTAGTGCAAGCGAAAACCGACACTAAGGTGACGAACCTTTTCATTCCGCGACTGTACCATCGGCAACAGTGTTAACTTTTCATTGCCTGTCATGTCGTCTCGTTCTATTTATTGCAAAGAATCACCATTTGATGAGTGAGAGCGAGAGCAAACACAGAAATGGATAGTTAACAGTGTGGCCGTGTGTACCTACGATAAAGGCTAATTTACACGTGTTATGTAGTTGAGTAGGTATAGCCTGACCAGGAACATAAAAACCCTGGCATAGAGGCGCGTCAATTGCATTTGATAGTGCAACACTGAGTACAGTCGTACCTGTGTTAAATTAATAGGCTAACTTTATGTATCAGGATTCAGGATTACGGGCCAATTTGATATTTTCATAAATTAACGAAAAAATATTATTATAGGTAACCTGATTTAAATAAATTAAATGAAACCATCAATCGAGCTAGTAGAATTTATTTTATTATTCATCAATAATCAAATTCAGAACTTGAATANATCGGCAACAGTGTTAACTGCCCATTGTCGGTCATGTCGTCTCGTTCTGTCGCAAAGAATCACCATTTAATGAGAGCGAGAGCGCAAACGGAAATTGATAGTTAACACTGTGGCCGTCTGAACAGTCATGTACACATCAGAGAAAATGTATATTTTCGAATAAAATAGCATTTGGTAAATTAGAGAGGGTTGTGCTCCTGCAGTAAAGACTAAATTAACTTATGATGATGAATAGATAGAATGTAATCAACGTCTATGTTTAATCTTGTGTAAAGCCCGGTCGCCGAGCACGTAGAATTTCGTCCAATGACCCCAAATTCGCACACTCACCGCGGCCGCCCGTCGCGATAAGGATGGGTAGCTTGGGGTCATTGGACGAAATTCTACGTGCTCGGCGACCGGACTTTAGTACGGAACCATTCAGAGTCCGAATCGTACTTGGCTATATTAACTGACTCAAATACCCATTCCAGGTACCGTCTTCTCTGTCCCCACAAGGACATCGACCGGCGCAACATCAAGGCGACGTGCAGCAAGATACTAGCAAAACATCTGAAAGACCCCGACAAATACCAGTTCGGGGCTACCAAGATATTCTTCAGGGCTGGCCAGGTAAACTTGTTGGGGGGAACTTTTGGATCGAAGGTGTTGGGTTCTAAATTAAGATGGGGCAAACATCAACTTCAGCATATAGCAGTTCGCTGTTGGAATTTAGCGCTCACCAGTTGGTGCCACTGTCTTCGCTACTAGCAAGTGACAGGACCTTACTCTACAGTGGTAGGAGGACTATCGCATTTGCACTCATCAAGATGGCGCCACTGTAGAGTAAGGTCCTGTCAATCGCCAGGGGTGCCAACTGTTAAGTATAAAAACGATAGCCCTCATTGACCTCCGAAATCTGAACCATTTTACCTCAACAGTAAGGGCTTGCTACCACGGAGACAACCTGTTTTTTTTTGCAGGACCTATTTTTTGCAGTTTTTTGAGTCGATGAAGCACATGATTTCGTGCTCTGAGCTGCGTGCTCAAAAAACTGCACGCAGGAAGATTAATAGACGTAGCCCACTTATCAACCCGGAAAGGAATCGTAACCGTATCAACTCGAGGCGGTCAGTATTCTTTGTACGAAACGCAAACTGATCCGCACCGTAACGTAAACGCCTCGTCTCGCGGTTGACAGCTCGCGAAAGGCGCTGGCAGCTCACGAAAAGCCACCGAATCGCTTGATCCCTTCCCGAGTTGATAAGTCTGCTATGACCTTTTAAACTGTAGAATCAATACTTTTTATTCAAGAAAAAAAATATCATTCTGTATAGAATTAGCTTTAAAACTATTTCTTTCTACAGGTGGCGTATTTAGAGAAGATTCGCGCGGACATCCAACGCCTATACTGCGTTAGGGTTCAAAGTTGCGTGCGCAGATTCATAGCGAGGAAGAAGTATCTCCGTCTCATGTCTGCTTTGAAGGGACTACAGGCGCGAGCGAGAGGGTTCCTGGCTAGACGGTGAGTGTACCTTATGTGTGCAGGGTTCAAAGTTGGTTAGTTGTGTGTCAATCAACCTATTGAATCGAGTTTTGTTTTGAGTTTTGTTCTGTATAGCCTGACCAGGAACATAAAAACCCTCGCCATGTTGCGGAAAACTAATGGTACTAATTTCTTTTAATGGCAACAGTAACTGAAAACTTCATTGACATGTCACCTTGCATGTCAGTCTATTGCTGTCAAAGTATAAACAAACTTTATTTTAAATGTGCGCAATTTAATTTGTGAATTAAATTGCTAAAATCTTTTTATAGCCGTGAAAGAAAAGTGGTTCACAATGTGTTAAAGTATTTGTCGAAGAGAAATACTAAGGGTTCGGACAATATTTTCATTGAATAATGTTTTCGACAAAGGTTGTCAAATTGACTGACATGTTTATCGTATAGTACAGTCCACTATGAAAATTAGCTGCGGTTTGTTTCAACTGTTAGAATATGCATAATCTGTGATGTAAAGTTGGCAACACTGCCTATCTGTCAGTCGTGTGCAAGAAAATAAAAAGTGAGCTATGGCGTCTTGAAAGTCTTCGTTTTATTTTATAAAGAAAGTTCATCATTAATACTAAAATCAACTACCTATTTTAAAGTTTTTTGTCACTTTCTAAGTGTTGAATTTTATGGAATTGGGAATGAAGTACCGAGTTTGAAGCGTTCATGAGCAGACATTGCAGTTGAATATTGAAGTTCTGAATTTGATTATTGATGAATAATAAAATAAATCCTACTAACTCGATTGATGGTTTCATTTAATTTATTTAAACCAGGTTACCTATAATAATATTTTTTCGTTAATTTATGAAAATATCTATAGGTAAAAAGATTGTGAGACATGTAGAGGCTCCTTAAGAGCAAAATGACGATTTGTAAGAACTATTTATTAGTCTAAACAAATAAAGAAATTTTGACTTTTGACTTTTATCAAATTAGCCCGTAATCCTGAATCCTGATACATAAAGTTAGCCTATTAATTTAACACAGGTACGACTGTACTCAGTGTTGCACTATCAAATGCAATTGACGCGCCTCTATGCCAGGGTTTATATGTTCCTGGTCAGGCTATAATGTCAATATGTATCAAGATGTTTGTCAACATTTTGAAGTATGACCTTTTCCCAAACACATACGAAACATTTGCATCTTATTTGTACAAATATTTACCCACACATAGTTACAGCTTGCACCGTACTATCGGCAAAAGTGTTAACTTCCCATTGCCGGTCATGTCGTCTCGTTCTATCGCAAAGAATCACCATTTGATAAGAGCAAGAGCAAAAACGGAAATGGATAGTTAACACTGTGGCCGTGTGTACGTTTTAAAAATATGTATCTTCATTCGTGTTTGTAATACACACCTTAGGCTGAGTTGTTTCAACTGTAACCTATGACCATAACGATGTTTTTTGTATAGAATTTGACGGACTTTTGTTTGACGTTTGTTAAAGTTAAATAAGTTGGAGCAACCCAGCCTTAATCAGTCAGCTAAAATGATTATTAAACGTATATTTCCTTCCAGCAAAGCGCAAGAGGTCCGCCGCAATCGAGCCGCTGTCAAGATACAGCGCAGCGTCCGCGGCTGGCTAGCTCGTTCCAAGTACCAGCGGCTGAGGCGGCTGGCGATAGGGCTCCAGGCCAGAGCCCGGGGGCTCCTCGCGAGAAGATTGTATAAGGACAAGAGGCGGGTCAAGGCGGTAAGTGAGCCCTAGTGTATAAACTTTACACTATAAAGAAACCCGTCGTTAGAGCTCAAAGTCGCCTGCATAGGTAGCACATTGATATAGGGAAAGTGTACCTTATGTCTACTAAGGTAGAGCCCAAAGTCGCTGGAATAGACAGTAGTTTGCTAGTAGAAAATTTAACCTTATGGACTACAAATACCAGCGGCTTAGACGGCTGGCGATAGAGCTCCAAGCGAGAAGATTGTATAAGGACAAAGGCGAGTCATGGCGGTGAGTGAGCCCTAGTATGTGAATAAGTCCGTGTCGTTAGAGATCAAAATCGCCTGTACAGTCACTATCTGGCAAGAAGGAAAGTATGCCTTATGTCTACTAGGATAAAGCCCAAAGTCGCTTGTGTAGGTAGCACTTAGCTAGTAGGAAAGTGAACTTTATGTGCTCAAAGTACCAGCGGCTGAGACGGCTGGCGATAGGGCTCCAAGCGCGAACCCGGAGGCTCCTGGCAAGAAGATTTTATAAGAACAAGAGGCTGGTCAAGGCGGATAAGTGTCGTTAGAGTTCAAATTCGCCTGCATATTTATTCATTCATATTCATATAGAGAAGTGAAGAAAAGTGTGTCTTATTTCTACTAAAATAGAGCCCAAAGTCGCTGGCATAGAAAGCATCTCGCTAGAAGGAAATTGAACCGTATGTACTCTAAGTACCGGTGACTGCGGTGGCTTGCCATAGGGCTGTATTAAATACTTAAATAATATCAAACTAAAAACCTAATTAATGGAAAAAATACTTATTACCATACTTGTTCCCAGGTCTTGACGATACAACGCTACGCTCGCGGCTATCTCGCTCGCAAACGCGTGAAGAAGATGAGACGGCAGATCGTCATAGCGCAGGCATCTGTGAGTGTTTGACCCCACCAATCAACTGATGTACTTTTTAAGAACTTTCAAAACGAGACTTTCCCATAGTTTTTGTAGAGCAATACAAGCCGGTGACGTCACCATTTAGCCAACTCAATTGACTAATTTTTACCAATTACAAAGCAACCAAAAATCTTAATTTACTTTTGTTTTGAAAGTAATTGAGTTTGTATGACCTAAATGAAGAGCGTTTAAAAAAAAGTTGTGCTGTAGAAGAAGAATTTTTACACTTTTGTTTATTATTATTTATTTCATTAGTGTCGACACCGCCTTCCCCTTCATTTGTTTTAAGTAACTGTCCTCTCTATAGGTTGTCTGGAAGAGATCGCTTCATAGCGATAAGACCGCCTAATTGTACCTTATGTGTTCCTTTTCTTTCTGTTTCTTTTTATGTGGTGTACAATAAAGAGTATTTATTATTATTATTATAGAATTATTGGTTATTGGTGTCAAATCCTCAATTTCATCTGAATTGGTCTCACTGACTCATTGGGTTTTTGGCGGTCAAGTTGTAGATCAAAAAGTGTTTGACAGTGTTTTTTTGACACACAGAAAATACATTTTTAATGGTGATAAAATAAAGGTTAATTTATTTTTTCATCCAGATCCGCCGCTTCCTAGCCCGCCGCCAGTACAAGCGCCTACGCATCGAAGCTCGCAGCCTCGACCACGTGAAGTCCCTCAACAAGGGCCTGGAGAACAAGATCATCAGCCTGCAGCAGAAGCTCGGCGCGGCGCTCGAGCGGGCCAAGGGCATCGACCCTCTCGCGCTGCAGGTGGCTGAGCTGAGGTCAGTACAGCAGCACGAGGACTCGACCCACTTAACACACTCCCACTTGAGACACTGACGACTCGACCCGCTTGAGACACTGAGGACTCGACCTGCTTAAGACTATAAGAAATCGACCAGATTTAGACATTAAGAATCGACCCACTTAAGTCACTAAGGAGTAGACCCACTTAAGACACTTGGTAATCTACCCACTTAAGACACTAAGGATTCGACCCATTTAAGACACTAAAGACACGACCCATTTAAGACACTAAAAAGAATCGACCTATTTAAGATACTAAGGAATCGACCCATTTAAGACACTAAGGAGTCGACCCGCTTAAGACACTTGTATTCGACCCACTTAAGACACTAAGGAAACGACCCATTTAAGACACTAAAAAGAATCGGCCCATTTAAGACACTAAGGATTCGATCCATTTAAGACACTAAAGAAACGACCCACTTAAGACACTAAGGATTCGACCCACTTAACACACTCCCACTTGAGACACTAAGCAGCCTCGACCACGTGAAGTCCCTCAACAAGGGCCTGGAGAACAAGATCATCAGCCTGCAGCAGAAGCTCGGCGCGGCGCTCGAGCGGGCCAAGGGCATCGACCCTCTCGCGCTGCAGGTGGCTGAGCTGAGGTCAGTACAGCAGCACGAGGACTCGACCCACTTAACACACTCCCACTTGAGACACTAAGCAGCCTCGACCAGATTTAGTCACTAGGACTCGACCCATTTAAGACACCAGGCAATCGACCCATTTCAGACACTTGGGACTCGACCCACTTAAAACACTTAGGAGTCGACCCACTTAAGACACTAAGGAGTCGACCCGCTTAAGACACTTGGTCTCGACCTGCTTAAGATACTTAGTCTCGACCCGCTTGAGACACTTAGGAATCGACCCACAAAAGACACTTAGAAATCGACCCACTAAAGACACTGAGGAAACGAACCATATAAGACACTAAAAAGAATCGACCCATTTAGACACTAAGGAGTCGACCCATTTAAGACACTTAGGAGTCGATCCACTTAAGACACTAAGGAATCGACCCATTTAAGAAACCAAGTATAATTGACTCATTTAAGACACTGAAAGGCGACCCACTTGAGATAATTGAAAATCGACCTACTTTGAGACTTTTCACTTTTAATAGATTCCAAGGTTTTCACAAAATGTCTATTGTATTTATTTGTCCACAGAGCAAAACTGGAAGGCCTCAAACTGGTAGAAATCGAAGTCAAAACCCTGAAAGTGGACAGGGTAGAAAAGGACAACCTGATCGAGTCGCTGAAGGCTGAACTAGCGCAAGAGCGAGACAGCAACAAGGTCATGGTGGAGCAGATGGAGGAAATGAAACGGAAGTATAAGAAAGAGAAGGAAGATTTGGAAATGGAGAGTGAAAAGTTAGCGAATGAGTTGAGAAGCAACAAGGAACATTACGAGCTGGCTATAGAAGGTACATTTTTATATTTTAAGCTAAAGCCCGGTCCGTGAGCACATAGAATTTTGTCCAATGACCCCTAGCTACCCATCCTTATCCCTCGCGCGTAATTATATTGCTGTCGCGACTGTGCGACTGGCACCCGCAGTGAGTGTGCGAGCGCGATAGCAACATAATTACGCGCGAGCGATAAGGATGGGTAGCTTGGGGTCATTGGACAAAATTCTACGTACTCACGGACCAGACTATATCTTAAACCTCTGCTATATGAATAAAGGTAGTTGCACACTTATCAACCTGGAAAGGGATCGTAACCGTATCAACTCGAGGCGGTCAGTATTCTTTGTATGAAACTCCATACTGCAACGCACACTTATCCGCACCGTAACGTAAACGCTTTGCCTCGCGGTTGACAGTGCGCGAAAGACGATACCGTGTTGATCACTTTCCGAGTTGATAAGTCAGCTATGACCTTAACACTGTTTTAAAATCATTGCAGTTGATCTCTAAAAACAGGGTTAGTTTTGAAATCAATAAATAGAAAAATTGAAATCACGAGTTGTGACGTCATAGCCATACAAAATTTATGGGATCGTCAGAGACTGGGAGAGTCATTTTTCGAATGCTAATAAAAAGTACCTACGTCAATCTAAAGAGTATAACTCAAAGGTGACTGACTGACTGACATAGAGATCTTTAAACGCACAGCCCAAACCACTGGACGGATCGGGCTGAAATTTGGCATGCAGGTAGATGTTATGACGTAGGCATCCGCTAAGAAAGGATTTTACGAAACTCCACCCCTAAGGGGGTAAAACCGGATCCACGCGTACGAAGTCGCGGGCGGCCGCTAGTTGATTATATTATTGTAGAGATTCCAAACTAATATATCGATCGTCAGATTCACAATATTTAGGAAGTACCGCACACCAAGCAAAGTCCTTATCAACGCGTATCTGGGTACAAATTAATTTGATAAGATATTGATAATATTGATGCTAAATAATTAGATCAATCTATCACGCATACCACCTAGACCTATTTTTATTGGTTTTTGCATACTAAACACTATTTTGTGTAAAATGTAGGCCTATAGCGTTTAGTGTTTGCTTTTAATCTATGGAGACATACTATTCTGATTACACAGGATTGTTATTGTGAAATTACAGTGTAAATAAGTGGTGTGTTTTTAATTTTTGTGTTATAGGTTATCCATACAAAAAGGCATAAAGACTTATCAGTTAGCATTTTTTTGTGATAATTTCATATGACAAAGTCTTGTTTATAACTTTTTTTCTAAGATATAGCTTAGAACCTGAAAACTATGAATTTTACTATCCTAGACAGCATTTCACTTAACATCAGGTGCAATTGCGGTCAAATACCTGCCTTGTTCTGCATAAAAAAATAATCCAACCAGTGAAGGTCAAGTTTGTCCCGGGGGAAAGTTAAACTGTCATTGGACCCGCAACGAAATTAATCAGAAGAACATAGGAGTTCGAAGTTAAGGTTCGACTTCCAACCAGTGTACAGTGGTATTCTCTCCAATTCATAGACAATGGTAGTGCCTCCCGAAACTCCAGAAATTATAATAACGGAATCACCTGTTCCCCCTGTAAAAGATACCTATGTGTGGAACAAGGAGTTTGAAAACAGGGCCAGGTTTTGGAAAGGTAATTAAGAAATAAAGGTGTAGAAAAACTTTAGTCGAATGGTGTAATTATTCTTACTCTTCCCGCGGATGTCGTAAAGCAAATTTAGGGATAAATATGCGAGCATCAGGCCTCCCCAACCCGTCTGGCCAGCGTGGGGAGTGTAGGACAAATCCTCCATTTGCCTCTGGTACATTAGAGGGTCGTGCTCCTGCAATGGAGACTAAATGACCTGATGATTATAGACATTTTTTGTGTTGTAATTACTTTATCCTAAGGTGAAAGATGTCATTAGTTACCTACTAGGATGAGTTGCACCATCTTATTTTAACTAAGACTAACGATATTCGGTGCTTTTGTGAAATAGACAGGGATAGAGTTAAAGTAAGATGGTGCAATCCACCCTAAGTTTAGCCCGCGACTTTTCCCGACATTCACAGAAGTTGACAGAAAACCAGCGAGACTCACGTCCAAAAACACTTTTTCTTATTAAAAGCATACACAGTTCTATGATTTTCCTCTTCAGTATTTTTTATCCCTTATTCAATAGTCAATATCTTTATTGCATTCCATGTTGTACATAAGGTCTTACACAATCTATTGTCTCAAACATTCAATGACACAGTTGGACTGTTGTCGCCATAGTTATGCTTTTCTTTATTACATTACAAACTAGCGGCCGCCCGCGAATTGGTACGCGTGGATCCAGTTTTTCCCCCATAGGGGTGGAGTTTCGAAAAATCCTTTCTTAGCGGATGCCTACGTCATAACATCTACCTGCATGACAAATATCAGCCCGATCCGTCCAGTGGTTTGGGCTGTGCGTTGATAGATCACTATGTCAGTCAGTCAGTCACCTTTGAGTTATATATATTTAGATTTACAAATGAATGTGATCTTTTCTTCCAGACCGAGACAAGCAGCACGAGCTAGAGAAGAAAGCTCTCAGCGCAGAACTAGAGGCAGAAAGGCAGAGCCGGCAGAAACTGCTGTCTTCGCAGTACGAACTGCAAGAGCGGTTGGACTCCTTGCAACGGTATGTGGAAGTATATTGTTTTTTGAAAGAAATATTTTAACTTCATAATTAGACTAGCTTTTGCCCGCGGCTTCACCCGCGTGAAATTTAGTGCCACAGATTCACATGAATTATAGCCTATACGTTAATCTGGGTTACAAATAATAATACTGTAAAGTTTCAACAAAATACGTTCAGTAGTTTTTGCGTGAAAGAGTAACAAACATCCACACAAACTTTCACCTTTATAATATTAGTAGGATTAACTGATCCAGTTGTAAAGTCTGATGCAGAATGTGCACTTCGCAAAATACGCCCTTTTCTATGGTAAGTTTATAGAAAACTCTTCAGCCTTTATATTTGCACAGAAAGTGCGCATTTTGCGAAGTGCACATTCTGCTACAGACCCCCAGTTAAACTAAATATGATTATGTTAGGACTTAGAAGTGAGTTCACCCCAATAGTTCAAGATTCGACGGGGTTCTAACTATCGACCCGAGAATCGCCTCTACTTTTTGATTTAATTTCTAGCTCGAAATTTTATGAAAAATTACATTTCAATCAATCGTAGAGAGATTAAAATGTTGAAGAACAAAAATATTCTTTATTATGTGGGCCTCACTGTTGTATTTTTTTGTTACAGAGCCCCACCACCAAAAGAACACAGACGCTCTCTGTCGGACGCAAGCACCAACTCACAGCAAGAAACTACCGTTGAAGATGTGAGTTACAACACTTTTTCGTAATCCGTACTTTCCAGTCTTAAAGACTTTTTAAAAGGCCAGTCTCTACAGAAGGCAGGAGCACGACTCTCTAATTTACCTGCACTCTTCTCATGGATGTCGTAAGAGGCGACTAAGAGACACAGGACCATCAGGCCTCTCCAGCCCGTCCGGCCAGCGTAGGGAGTGTAGGCCAAATCCTCCATTTGTCCCTGGTAAATTGGAGAGCGTCATTATCCTGCAGTGACCTCCTGTAGAGACTTTAAATAAAAAGAATATCAGTAACTAGCGGCCGCCCGCGACTTCGTACGCGTGGATCCCGTTTTACCCCCTTAGGTGTGGAGTTTCGTAAAATCCTTTCTTAGCGGATGCCTACGTCATAACCTGATCCGTCCAGCGGTTTGGGCTGTGCGCTGATAGATCACTACGTCAGTCAGTCAGTCACCTTTGAGTTATTGTATATTTAGATTTGCATTGCTAAAAATACTAATAGTCCCGTTACCAATAGTATAGTATTAGTAATAAATTTAAAGATATAGTTAAAGATCACATGCTTAACCCTTAAATGCATAGTGTTGCCATATGTCTACGAAGTACTTTTTTAATTATAAAAAGTAACACATTTTATAAGCGTTTCTGAACGTATGCTAATATCATAGAAAACATCATAATAAAAATAAAAAAAACGCAAATGAAGGTAGATTTGAAAAAAANTCAAAACGTATTTAAGTTTTGAAGCTCTTGTTAACTATGAAACTGCTTGTCTAAAGTATCAAGTGACAAGCCCAGCCCACCAACTTACCCGGAAAATGTAGTAGTTAAATACTTAATACTTGTAAATCAGTCTTATGAATCGCCCGGATGTCCGCTCTGGGCTTCCGAATGACATTCTGGCATTGGCATTCTGAATGTTATATCATTTGTATTTATGTAGTCTTTAATTTTTTCAGATGAAGAAATAAAGGAAGTGACCGAAGAGCAAATCCTCAAAGGGCAGGTCCTATTAGACAAAAGGATCAAGTTTGTCATTCGGTAAGTTGGTTTATAATTTTTATCATATAAGTTCAGTTGGTAAATATTAAATGATTATTAGATTACAATCGTGGTTGCCATTTGTCTTACGACTGTGACTCGACGAATACTCCTGAGTGTGTCGCGCAGTACTGTTCACATATTTGCAAAGCGCGAGGTTCGTTAGATGAATAGCGAACGCACTGTTTACATATCGCACGTTCATAATCAAACCGTCACTATACAAAAAAGTCGATTTTTCAGGAAAAGCATTTGAAATACTCAAATTTTAAAACCTTTGCAAAGTGTGCAAAATGTTCTTAAATGTTTTGTTTTTTGTTGAATACCAGTAGTGGCTTGTTTGGCTTTTATGGGAATATAATTATCTTTCAAATTATCATAATGGTTTATTTAATATTTAATTTTTTCCCTAAAAATAGTGTCACTTTTCCACTAAAATTGAGACAGTGACAGTTTTCAATTAAAAACATGTTAATGTTGTATTATTAATTCCGGTAGAAATGTCACTATTTTCATATAAATTTGACGATGAAAGATTAAAAAATGATTATTATTAAATAAAACTAACATAGAAAAATCAGTAATTTTAATGAACTTAAAACTTTATAATTTGGATTAAGTGGTACCTATGGTAACAGTAATAAATGTAAATTCTCGATCAGAAATAAATACGTTACACACATGAAATTACTATAAAATTACATCATTAGCACGTCACTACCTTGTTTAATATACCACGCAATCTTGTATACCCATTCTTATAAGATACACCATACAAGAATGCATGGTAAATTCAGTGAACTGCTCCTGAATCGAATGTACCTACTACTACTATTTCTATTTATTTATATTAACCGGCAGACAGTGGTGACTGAGTTTGTTGCGGCGCTTCTTCTCAGCACTTGCCAAATGTTGGTCTCGAAGCGCTGGTAGGGTAAAAAGATTATGAGACATGTAGAGGCTCCTTAAGAGCAAAATGACGATTTGTAAGAACTATTTATTAGTCCAAACAAATAAAGAAATTTTGACTTTGACTTTGACTTTACCTCTCGTACTCGTACTAAGCTAAATATGCTTGTGTCACGAGTGGGTTCACCACAATATTCGGGCAGCGTCGGGGTTTGAACCAGCATTTCTCGAATCTCGAGACGGCCAGTCCGAAACCTTCATCTATCAGCTATTGTTCCTAATGACCTGAAGATAAATAAAATACTTCTACGTATATTAATCAAATCATTTGTTGAACAGGACTACGGGTACGGGTCGGTCCGTTCCGTGGAGACCACGAGACCGGCGCTGGAAGCTGTCAACTGGTCCGCCGGCTCGCACAACGGGCCCAGTCCGGTAAGTGATTTGTAAATCTTTATGTCCATTTTCACCATCAATCTTAAGTGTTAAGTGACCCCTATGAAAACAAAATTACTGCTATGTGTTAAAATGCCATCACTTAAACATTAGGGATTGATGATGACAGCGGTCATTGAGGTTACATCTTTAGGAGTTGCTTAAGACATCGTCATCATTATACGTCCAGACGATACGTCCATCGCTGAACATAGGCCTCCTCCAATGATCTTCAGATTGGCCGGTTGGAAGCGCCATTCCTGCATGTTTACGGGGTCATCTGTCCCCCTTGTGATATTATAATAAGGCCTGAAACCTATGTAATTAAACAAATAAATAAAATAAATTGTGTGACATGGTTTGCAATTAATAAAAGACACTGGAAAACGAAATCGAAAGGTCTGAGATAGGTTATTATTAGACTATTGAAGTAGTTTCTCAAACTATCGACAAAATAGATATAATAACAAAATCCTCATTCATAACTTTACCGAGATGCATTTTATCGTGATATCACATGACGTAGGCAATTTAGCATGCTCTAATTGCTCAATATGAGCTATCTGTAATATATTTTATTACTAGCTTTCCACCCGCGGCTTCGCCCGCGTGGAATTTTGTCTGTCACAGAAAAACTTTATCGCGCGCGTCCCTGTTTCAAAAACCGGGATAAAAACTATCCTATGTCCTTTCCCGGTACTCAAACTATCTCCATACTAAATTTCATCAAAATCGGTTCAGTGGTTTAAGCGTGAAAGTGAGACAGACAGACAGAGCTACTTTCGCAGTTATAATATTTAGTATAGATGTTGCAGATTAGTATTCTGAAAACTGTACACAGAAATAGCTATAAAAATATTTTATTCTATTCTTATGGGCTCCCGGACTTTCAGTTAAATGAACCCCTATTTTTAAGTATTGTTATAAGTTAAGTGTATTGTCGATGATACTGAATAACCATTTCTTCTTTATTTCTTTCAAGTCTTTCTATTTGAATTGAAATCCTTCAACAGATCGCAGACGCCGGCTTAGTCCTTCGCATGCAGAATAGAATATCGGCGCTTCAGAGCGAGTTATCCCGCACTGCCAAACGAGCCAACGATTTGGAGGAACGACTCATGAGTGAGTAGAATGATAGGATATATTTTATATCTTTGTCTTTCATATTTGTGTAAGAGAGAAAGAGCATAAGAAAATGAATGGAACTAAAAACAACATATTCTAGATTTATAAAGAGCGAGTGAGAGGGAGAGAGTAAATCAACCTAAACTATTTTAAAACGATAGTAAATCATGCACCAAAGGGGATAAAGCAGTAGCATACGTCACAGGTGCCATAATGAATTCAAGGCTGGTAGCACATTTATCAACCCGGAAAGGGGTTGTAACCGTATCAACGCGAGGCGCACACCTATCCGCACCGTAACGTAAACGCCTCGCCTCACGGTTAACAGCGCGCGAAACGCGATGACAGCTCGCGAAACGCGATGACAGCTCGCGAAACGCGATGACAGCGCGCGAAACGCGATGACAGCTCGCGAAACGCGATGACAGCGCGCGAAACGCGATGACAGCTCGCGAAACGCGATGACAGCGCGCGAAACGCGATGACAGTTCGCGAAACGCGATGACAGCTCGCTAAAGGGGATACGGTGTTGATCCCTATCCGAGTTGATAAGTCTGCTATGACCTTTTTTGTCCGTAGCTGTGTTACAGTTTTTAATCTGTTTTTGTTACTAAAACCTTCAATATTGTGAACAGCCCGCCTCTCATCGCCTCCCACCAACCCCAACATCGACAGATTCAAGGTTGAAGAGCTGGAGATTGAGAACAAGAAGCTGCGAGAACACCTGGACCGTCTGAGAGCTGCTGGAGACAGCATCCTGGTCTCCAAGGAAGTTATTTGTAAGTATCCCATCATCATCATCATCATCATTTCAGCCACAGGACACTGGTGAACATAAGAGAGAAGTGGCACTGAGAGAATCATTGAATCGCCTTCCCGAAATCTTTATAAGGTTCTATCCACCATGTGTGTAAGGAATTTCAGTACCAACATTGAGAAAACCATGTGATTCCAGCAGAGTAGAATCAGTCATTCTTTGTCGTCAGAAGCTGATAAAGGACAAATATGGAAACGTCAGGTCTTCCTAATGCATGCGACCAGCGTGAGTAGTGATTCAAGGTGGAAGACCTGGAGATTGCGAACAAAAGCTCAGGGAACACCTGGACCGTCTGAGAGCTGCTGGAGACAGCATCCTGGTCTCTAAGGAAGTTATTTGTGAGTATACCATCACCCACAGGACACTGGCGAACATAGGTCTCCCCCAATGATATCCAGATTGACTGGTTGACAGTAGCCTGTATATGTATTACGGAAATTGTAGCACCAGTGTTAAAAACCTGTTTGGTTCCAAAAGAGTAAAATAGCATACCCAATTTTCAGCAGTATAAGTTATACTGCTTTTACTAATTGAGAAAGCCGTATAGTTTCAGCAGATTAGAATGCATCCCTCTTCCCGTGTCCATCGTAAAAGGTAAGGTATTGACGTATTGTAAAAAAGTTGTGTGGCTCCAGCAAAGTAGAATAGGTCCATCCCCACTCTTCTGTAGCATGAAATTGCAGTACCATTGAGCAAGCTGTGTGAGAGTTGAATCCTGTGGCTGTAGTGAAAGTGCCTAGGGTCTAATACAGGACCATCAGGCCTCCCCAACCTGTATGGGAAGAAGCTCAGGGAACACCTGGACCGTCTGAGAGCTGCTGGAGACAGCATCCTGGTCTCTAAGGAAGTTATTTGTAAGTATACGGGACTATTCCCACCTCTCGTTCCCACCGCTGCAACTCCTGTGTAGCCAGGATCTACAGCTTGACCACCAGTAACCGAACCAGTGACGGTAAAGTCTATCCCGGGGGAATGTTAAACTGCCATTGGACCCGTAGCGAAATTAATCAGAAGAACATAGGAGTTCGAAGTTAAGGTATTTTCAGTATCTCAACATTTACAGGATGTCCACTACTGGACAAAAGCCTTCCTATGCATTTCTACAACATCCAGGCGCTTCCCGCGACCTTCATCAGATCATCGGTCCATCGAGCGGGAGGTCGGCATACACTTCGATTTACGGTCTGTGGTCGCCACTCAAGAACTGCTCCTATGTTCTACGAGCTATGTGCCCCGTCTACTGCTACTTAATTTTACCTTTGTCGGCCGTTTGGTGTAGTGGTTCGAAATGGACTACTATTCCGGAGGTAGCGGGTTCGATTCCCGCACAGTACAAACATTTGTGTGCATGAACATATTTGTTTGTATTGGACTGTGTGTTTTCTATGTATAATAAGTATGTATTTCCAAAAAAAAAAGTATTTAAGTATGTTTATATCCGTTGTCTAGTACCCATAGTACAAGCTTTGCTTAGTTTGGGACTAGAAGCGCAGTGTAAAATGTCTAAGGATATTTATTATTTATTTATTATTATTATTTACCTTGTTTGGGTCTGCTAATTTAGAGGATATCGTGCTCCTTTGGAAAAGACCTTATTAAAATGTTGTACTATAAGTAGGTCAGGTCACGACATTTTTAGTCGTGACGTCATAATTAAATACAGAAAAATTCTGCAAAATATAATATTTAATAGAGGTTTTCGACTTTAATCCGTAATATCTTATATTTACAGCACAACTTGGCGTGATGCAGCAAGAACTGGACAGAAGGAGGGATGAGTGCATCCAACTAAAGAGTGTTTTGTCTAACCAGGTATGTTTCGGCCTATCTATCAACCTATGTTCTAAAGCCTGGTCTGTGAGCACGTAGAATTTTGTCCAATGACCCCAAGCTACCCATCCTTATCGCTCGCGCGTGATTATGTTGCTGTCCCGCTCGCACACTCACTGCGGGCGCGCGTCGCACAGTCGCGACAGCAATATAATTACGCGCGAGCGATAAGGATGGGTAGCTTGGGGTCATTTTACAAAATTCTATGTGCTCACGGACCAGGCTTTATCAATATCTATTTGATTAAAGAAAACCTGTGTAAAGTAATCATATCTGAGCTTATAGGGCAGAAGTACCACCTTAATTGGCCACCTTTATATTTAGCACCATTTTTGGCCATTTAATTTTTTTTACTAAGATGTAAAGCGTTATGAACTAACAAAATTATGTATTTTCATAATGTTTATAATTAGTTATATTAATTAGTCTCCAGTTGAAACTATTTAATTTATGAAATAATTTTAAATTTACAGTATTTTTGATAGTGATTGGCCAAAAATGGTACCGTGGCCATAAAAAGAGGCGTGGCCTTACTAACCGTATTAGTACAGTCAGTTGCAAAGTTTTATCTACAAATTAAGTTGTACCTATTTTTACTAGAAACCTATGAGAATTATGTACAGTCTACCTCATCATAGTTGACGTTATAGTGGCATAATCGCCCTTAATACAACTATCTAAGATACCAGATACCACAAAGTTTATATTACTCGCACTAAGCGTTTCGATGACTCTTTTATAATGCGAATAGCTAGGGACTGGAATTCGTTGCCTGCTGTCTTTCCCTTTTCAAGGCGAGAGTGAATGGACACTTACAGGGCAGATATGTACCCATCCTAGACTGCATCCTACCTAACATCAGGTGCGATTGTGGTCAAATAACTGCATTGTTATGCATAAAAAAAAAGATGTGTACAGACGACAGCCCATCAGACAGATATGTTTGTTGCAAAATAGCCCGTATTGCAACAAGATAAGATGCCACAGAGTTTAGCTTGAAGTACTGTTGACTATTACTATCGTTATTACACTTGAGTCCATAAAACCATAGTATAAAACTTTATCTCAATAAAGTCTTATCACCCATCAGTTCGTCTTGACATATCTGACAGGCTACACAGATAAAAAACCGAGTCAATAATAGTATGCTTAGGATATGGTTCGGTATAGTATTTTAGGAAATGTTAAGTGTCTATAATTTAAGTATTAATGCCACCTGGAGAGAAAGTGCTCTTAATATTGTAGATAGAACATTTTACTCAAAGAAAACATTGCTTCATTTATAAAAAAAAGTTTTCCGTTGTCATGAGGGAGCTATAAAAACAGTTGGGAATCTTGTTTTTAATATTTAGCCAATCGGCTTCTTGCACTATATTTTCTTTGGTTACGTAGCGGGTTCTAAGTCAATTTTTTAGGGGTTTCATATCCGTTCAAAGGATCTCCAATGTTTTATTTTCACACATCTCAGTAAATAAAGGTTCCTAAATTCTAACACTTCATGGACGACGCGTCAAAACAACAAACGGTCTGTAAATATTAACTGTTCGTTTAGTTTTCCAAGATTCAGTCTTATGTGTTATTAATTACAGTTACATTTTAATCAACAAGTTATTTTTCACCTTATTGTGTCTGTGTCCAGTTTGACAGTGATGGTTATTTGGCGTGAAACAGAATATAAACTTTATTGTTAGGGTTTTAAAGTTTATTTTTATTTGTTGAAGTTATGTATGAGTAATTGTTTTTAGACAAATCTCTTTTTAATCAAGGCTTTAATAGTGTTAACTGTTCAAATATAGTCCTAAAAGTGAATGAAAAGTGTAATTTATTACCAACAATTTGGTCCAAGAAGCGTATCAACAAAGCTATGTAACTAAAACTTCAAATTTTAAAGTGCTAAGTGGATTATTGTGTGTAGTTAAAAAGAAAGCATTGTCGATCAGTTTTAATGCTTTATTTTGGTATTTAATCGATTTTAGTTGAATCAATCTGTGTTACTTAAAAGTGTCCTCAAGCGTAGTGAAATGATGAATATTAAAAAAATCGTGACAGTTTGAATTAGAATGTGCACCGAGCGATTTGTTTGTATGGGATATCATTAAGAGATTTTGTTGCCAGTAAAAGTGTGAGAAGTGTTACCAACATTAAAAAAATGTCAGTACTGTCAATAGATGACGTGACAATGGCCAAAACGTTGTTTATAGATCTGCCTATGACAAGAAGCGGCCTGTTTTGTAGGTGTAAGGAGGTAAAATTACCTGTAAAAGACGAAGCACACTTATCAACCCGGAAACGGATCGTAACCGTATCAATTCGAGGCGGTCAGTATTTTTGTATGTTACGTACCGCAACCCACACTTATCCGCACCGTAACGTAAACGCCTCGCAGCGAAAGGCGATACGATGTTGATTCCTTTCCGGGTTGATTGTGCTATAAGCTTTATTGTTAAAAAAAACAGTTGTTGAATTTTCAGGAACTCATAATTATAAACGTCTTTTATTAAAAAACATTTATTAACATATCATCATCATCATCATCATTTTAGCCATAGGACGTCCACTGCTGAACATAGGCCTCTCCCAATGATTTCTATATTGACCTGTTGGTAGCGACCTGCATCCAGCGCTTTTCTGCTACCTTTATGAGGTCGTCAGTCCACTATGTATTACATACAAATAAATAATTTTTTAAATTTTTAAAAATCCTTAACCGAGTCAGTACTTCACTAATTCTTGGTGCACTGGTTTACGCTTTTATAATATTAGTAGTGAAGTAATTATTTTGCTTCTGACTGTACTAACGTTCTTGTAGGTATAGTCTGGTCTGCGAGCACGTAGAATTTTGTCCAACGACCCCAAGCTACCCATCCTTATCGCTCGCGCGTAATTATATTGCTGTCGCGACAGCATCATAATTACGCGCGAGCGATAAGGATGGGTAGCTTGGGGTCATTGGACAAAATTCTACGTGCTCACAGACCAGGCTTTAGGCATACCTTGCTTGGTGGCGGTTATACTGTTGCCATAATATTTAGGACTGAATCGTGATGAAATCTTATGTACAGTCGACGGCACATGAAGCTAAATGCGCATCTTATGTAATTTGTATTAAGTGTGATTTTGCAATACAAGTTTATAGTTTGATGTGCTGTCGGCTGTACAGTCAGCGTCAAATAGTTCTTGACACTCAAAGTAGCCAAAAGTTCGCAACACGTCTTTGTTACAATTGGAATAAGGTTGTGTTGTAAAGGGTTATGCCCACTTAGTATGGGACCTTTGGCCTGAGGTGGACAGACATTACAGCATGTAATTTGTTATTTATTAAATAGTCTATACCAGTAAGAAACAGAATATAAATATCATTTTGTATCCAAGTCCTTAAAAAAAATTTTTTTTTTGATTAAGACTAGAAAGGTTAGAAGCAAAATAAAACACCATTTTTTTATTATTATTATTTTAATCTGACTCATGGGTCAATAAAATATTGTCTAGGAACTAGGCAGGTGGAAATACATGTTCCTGATACCTTGCCCAGCTCAAAAACCACAAAATTGTCATAACATGAGCACAGCAACCTACTGTTATTCGGCCAATATCAGGGCAAATGAATCCTCGTCCCATCATGTGTTTGTTGGGGCTCCACAGCATGTGTAGCAGCTCGATCAGCTCACTGCCACTTAAGGATGACATATTTGGTCAGATCCCCGCAGCTGAAACAAAGAAATTAATTATGGTATCATTCAAAATTCATTCTTTAAGATATTGAGATGTGATGTCAATTTTTATCTATCAGTAAGAAGTATTTGTATAGAAAAAAATATACACTTTGTTCAAATATATCAAGCCAATGTCTTTAATAAAATATAATGAAAATAATTATAAAAAAACTTACTTGACGAGGTGAAATCTGTTCCATTATTACATTATTTTCGAATATGTGATTCTCTTTCCGTGTTAATATGCAGTCTATGGAACGTATTTGTAACAAAGACAATCCACGTTAACAGTGACCAGTGCTAGAGGTTGCTTCTTCATTTGTAATATTATTTGTCCTTGATTGGTGCAGAGCCACACCGTGGCCACGGTCCAACATGAGTGACAACATACACTGCTGTTATCAATCTAAAAAAAAAGTTTTATTAGGATTATGGTAATCTACGGTAAAGGTAGTTGATCAAATACATTGTAAAAGGTATTCAACAAGTCCACACGCTCATTCAATAACTTACCAGCTGAGGAGTCATCCACTGACATTATAACCAACTGAACTTAATAAGCTCTAGGCTATGTCGCCTCCTCTGCATCATGTAAGCTACACAATTGATACATATCATAGGTTCCTCATGAGGTTGAGGAATTGCTAGTTGCATTATCCAAAATCGGGCTGGGGTTAACATTGGGGCTCGGTTCGGAGTCCATACGTAAGCCGTGGTCGGCGTTTAGGCAAGGTTCGATGTCCGAAAGTGAGCCATTGGTCATTGGTTGAGTGAGATTCGTAGTTCGAGAGTATGCCAGGGTCATCGGGAAGGGAAGCATCGAGGACCATGGTAAAAAAAATAAAGATGTCAAAAGGGAAACTTATACAACACTCTTCTGCTTTTATTTTGGCAAAAACTTGGTTTTGAGAACTAAACAACACTCACGATGAAAAATACAAAACAAAGCGAATGACAGATAACAGCTGTGACAATATTTTCAGTGTTGCCATGCTAATAATGTGGTGATGAATAAAAATAATCGATATAAAAATCGATTGTATTTAGATGACTCGAAATAAGGTGTATAATGAGGTGTGTGTGAAATAAGGTTTCATTTAGTTATTTAAATATTTTTGGTAGTGTTATTAGAATATTAAAAAGGTTTTATAAATGTCATTTTAATGAATACGTATTTAAAAAAATAATAATTGTCATAGTCGAACAACAATCGATATGAATCGATTCTTACCGATAAGATTCATTTTGGCAACACTGAAATGAGTGTTAAAGACAGGAAGTTGTAATTATCACATAAAGTACTATTTAAATTGGATTTTTATAAAGGCAAATTGATACAAAGTTACACATAGTGAATACTTTAAAAATTAATTATAAAATTTTGGCAAATTCATATTTTCATTAGCAGCTTGTCCACGCCAAGCCAGAAATGAACATTGTCCTTTTTTGGCCACTTTGGGTGTCACGACCTATTTGAAGACTGTGCATAAGGTTTTCAATAAACTATTGAATAAAATAATTTAAATAATATTAATATAAACATTTTTGGGTGCAGAAACCATGGTTCCAAGCTTTGAAGAATGTTGTGAGTAAAAAAATAGCATGACTGTGGTCATATTACGATGCATGAATATTATATGCATTGCATGATTCTTATTTCTCACATGGATTAACAATAGTTCTAGCGCCTAACTCAGTCAGCGCCTGAGATATGGAAGTAGCACGGGAGGGGTGATTTTGACGTATTATGTGGCAAAGCATACGTATCTGAAGTCTCTTTGACATTTGGCGTAATAAAAAACACCCTCCCGTGCCGCTACCATGCCTCAGGCACGGACTAAGTTAGAAGAACTATATTATACTAGTTCATACTACAATGCATGAACATTATATGCATTGCATGTTTTTTATTTCTTACATGTATTAACTATATCTCTTAAAACATAAGCATGTTTTATTAATTTTGTATGTGTTTATGTTCTAAAAACAAAAAACATTGTGGTTAATTTACTTACAATATTATGTTTTTACTGAAAATTTTTGTTTTTCTCACGCATCTTTTGGCGTCATTGCATGGTACTATTTTTTATTTGATTAATTTATTTAATACTAGTTATTTAATTAGACTAAATTAATTTTTGATAACTATGTTTAAGCAATATTTCAATACAGTTCATTTCTATAGTAGTAGAGAAGATTTTGATGTTATTTTTGTGTCACAAATTAAATAATTATGTTTTAGATACCAACTTTTTTACTTGCACGTATCATTTTACTTTAAAGTAACTTACTTAGTATGTTTTTACAAATTAATTTTTATTAAAAAAAGTGTCTGTCTTTGTCATTGTAAAATGAACCTTATTTGTACAGACGGTGAATCTAAAGTCGCTTGCGACTTCCAACTACGGGTCGGACGTGGACATCATTAACGAAGATGGCGAGCTGGCCTCTGCTTACGAAGCGCAGAAGGGAATTAACAGGTAATAACTCAAAGGTGACTGACTGACTGACTGACTGACATAGTGATCTATCAACGCACAGCCCAAACCACTGGACGGATCGGGCTAAAGGCATGCAGGTAGATGTTATGACGTAGGCATCTGCTAAGAAAGGAGTTTACGAAACTCCACCCCTAAAGGGGTAAAACAGGATCCACGCGTACGAAGTAGAGGGTGGCCGCTAGTTGTTTTATATGGCGAGAATAGGAGAGAGTGGAGGGAGATAGGAGAGAGAAAAAGAGAGAGAGGGAGAGGTCCCGGGATAGACTCCCAAATGGACATCATAAACAGATGGCGTTTGGCCTCAGCTTGCAAAGCGCAGAAGGGAATTAACAGGTAATATTATTGTTTTTATATGGCAAGAGAGAAAGAGAGAGTAAAAGAGAGAGAGGGAGAGGTCCCGGTTTTGACTCAGATGGAACGTCATCAACGAAGATCGGATCATACGAAACGCAGAAGGGAATTAACAGGTAATATAATTGCTTTTATATGCTGAGAGAAAGAGGAGAGAGATAGGAGAGAGATAGAGAGAGATATATAAAACAGAAAGGTCCCGGGTTTGACTCCCAGATGGATAAACAGAGATCATGGCGTCTGGTGTCTGCTTACGAAACGCAGAAGGGAATTAACAGGTAATTTTTGCTGTATTTATTTGCTAGGAGAGAGAGAGATAGAGAGAGGAGAGAGGAAAGAGAGAGTTTATTTTATTTATTTATAAGAACAACCAACAAAAAAAAAACACGCATACATGGAATTACTATTTTTTTTTTTTTTTTTCATTTATTTGGGAAGACAAACAGCTTCACAATATGTATAACTATAAATAATATTACTTACTTACTAGGATTACAATTGTGAAACCAACCACGTCATCCACATATTATACATATAAACGAGTAAATTACGATGAGAGTGGAAGGTAATATTATTTTATATATCAGATTATGAAGATAGCAAAGGCTACAATATTAAAAAAATAAAAATTTTGAAGATGAAGCTACAATATTAGAAATTTAAAAAAATTTACAAATGATACTAGTCAATTGAGTACAATTGCTCAAAAACTAGTTTCCTAAAGGCGTTCTTATTGTTTGCTAATATGTCTATATTACTAAAATGTTCGTTATAGATATCGGCCAGGCGAGCAATAGGCGAGCGTTTACCAGCATTAGTTCGAGCAGTTGGAACATTGAATAGTTTGTGTGGTCGGCAGGTCCTAACGCGCGGCCTGACCGGTACTCCATAGCTAATCATATTTACTATGTCGTTACAGTCGTACTTATTATGACAGAAATCATGCAATAACATTACTTGCAGCTGTACTCTCCTGGATTTAAGATGAGACATCTTATATTTCTGCAATAATGTTGAATATGACAGTCGGCTTCTATGGCACTTAAAGTGCATGCAGTTCAGGAATTTCTTCTGCACTTTTTCTAATCTATCCATGTAGATGTTATAAAAGGGATCCCATATGACAGTGGCATATTCCAATTGTGAACGTATTAATGTCTTATAGAGATGGACGTAAGTGGCAGGGCGTTTAAAATCGTTACTAGCACGAACGACAAAACCAAACATTTTAAATGCGCGATTACAAATATATTCGATATGTTTATCCAATGTTAATTTTGCGTCTAATATCACACCAAGATCTCTAATACTATGCACTCTCTCAAGTTTTGTGTCACATAATAAGTATTCATATTGTCTAAAGGTCTTTTTTCGAGTGAAGGTAATATACTTACATTTATTTAAGCTTAATTTAAGTTTATTATTAGTGCAATATATAGTCAGTCTGTCTAGGTCCTCTTGGAATTTGTCATGGTCATCACTATTTTCAATGACACGGTACACCTTAAGATCATCTGCGTACAATAAGTATTTGCAGTGTTTGAAACATTCACAAATATCGTTGATGAAGATAACGAATAAGAGAGGGCCCAAAATAGAGCCTTGCGGAACACCAGATGTTACGATAATTGTGTCAGATTCATGTCCGTTGATAATGACCTTTTGTGTTCGATTTGTAATATAGGATTTCAACCATCTCCACAGATTACCTCGGATACCGTTGTACGCCAACTTCTGTAAAAGGATCCTGTGGTCCACGCAGTCGAAGGCCTTTTTAAAGTCAGTGTACACACTATCTGTTTGTTTATTGGCATCTATATTTCCAAAGAGCTCCGATGCATAGACTACGAGATTAGTTAAAGTGGACCTCCTGGAAACAAATCCATGTTGCTGTGTTAAAATATTTTTATGAATGTGTGGGTATAGATAACCATGTATTAACCGTTCAAGCAGTTTAGCAATAGCCGATAAAATGGATATTGGCCGGTAGTTGGATACATCTCTTTTAGAACCCCCTTTGTGTACCGGCACGATCCTAGCAGATTTCCATACTGTAGGGCAAACGCCCTCTCTTAAACTTTTATTAAATAGTAGATATAGGGGCTTGTGGATTGTGAGAGCTGTCCTTTTAAGGAAAATCGGTGGTAGGTTATCTGTACCCGGCCCCTTCGACACGTCTAGTGATTTTAATTCAGTTATAATGCTATCATTTGATATAGATAAGTCACAAATAAGTGTATCTGTCTGAGTTTTTTTATTTATATCGAGTATATCATCAATGTCAAAGGAGTCGGGAACATGTGAAGACTGATAAACCGATTCAAAAAACCTTAAAAAGAGATTGCATATATCGCTTGGATCACACGCATTGACACCCATATATGAAACGTTACTTGGAATATCGGATTGATTTTTACGATTTTTAATATATTTCCAAAAGTACTTTACATTGTCTTTAATACTAGTCTCAACCTGATTCATGTAATTATTGTAACATTTAGTCGATTCCTTTTTAAACCTATTGCGAAACATACAGAAAGTTAAGTAGTCAGAGTGGTTTTTGTATTTTTTCCACTTTACCCACGCCGCATTCTTGTTTTTAAATATGTGTGTCAATGATGATGTAAACCAGGGTGGAAAATGTGAGTGAGAAATGATCTTGGATGGAATATGTTTTCGTATTATGTTATATATATGTTCGTAGAATGTACTTACACTACTCTCTGAATCTCTTTCTTGAAATAAGTCATCCCAATCAATCTTTAGAATTTCCTTATTAACCTCTTCATAGTTAGCGTTTTTAAAGCAGAATTTTGTTTGCGCTGTCGCATGTATGGGTTTTAATTGATCAGTCGGTAGTGGTACTAAAACGTAGAATGCTGGATGATACACATCAATTGGTACAAGCGGCATAGGTGCGCCATACATCTTAGAATCAGTTATATTAGTTATACATAGGTCCAGGAGACGATTAAGACTATTTTTTATTAAATTAATTTGATAACAATTAAATAGTGATATAAAATCCAAGAGGTGTGAGTTGGGTGGTTTTTGATGACTACTTTGTAGAGGTTTTGCTTGTGAACCATCAACATACCATTCGAGATGGGGCAGATTAAAATCTCCAAATATACAAAAGTTATCGCAATTTGCAATCTGTATGTAGTCACGTATAGTTTCAAAATAAGATAAGTAAACATCGCTATCAGTCCGGGGAGGAATATATATTGCACCAATAATTAATTTTGTCTTTCCCATGCATAACTGTAGCAATACATGATCAACTACGGGGGGCAGGTCGAGGGGGGCGGCGGGGGGCGCGGCCGCACAGGTGGCGGAGCGGTGCGAGCGCAGCACGGCCACCAGTACTCCGCCGCCGTCCCGGAGGCCGGATGCGTCACGGTTTCGATCGGCGCGGTATACAACATAGCGGGAATCAACAAATTCATTACTTCCTATGTCCGAATGTAGCCATGTTTCGGTTAGTATGACAATGTCGTATGTATGAGTAAGGATATTCATATAGATTGTGTTTAGTTTCGTTCTGAGACCGCGGCAGTTTTGATAGTAGATGGATAGTGTGTTATCGAATTTTGTGTGTGTTAATAATATAAAGTATTGTTATATGTAATTGGGTTAAACTATTGAGGATAAACATCGAATAATTATAATAATATGGAAAATCATTGGTATGCCACGGTACTATCATGTCACCACGATTGCCAGCCACAAATAATGCTAATGAAACATTTGAGGTATTTAATCTACATAGGAAATGCCAGTTTATAGTAAGGAAAGTACAACTGAGAAGCAACTTAACAATTACAAATTCATTTACGCCAGTAACAAAAAACTTCGGTTTATATAAAAATAACGATATTATAGGGTTAGGAACTGAGTTAAAGCATAATTTTGTATTAAATAGATCAAAAACGGTTAAATTGTTTTTTACATAGAAAAAGGAATACCTACATTTAGTACTACATTTACTTAATTTTAGCAAGATCTTGTTCAGTACGAATAGCCATAACAGGAGAAGTGTCTGACTTGCGTATAAGAATGACTCCATGCTTGATCCAAGTGTATTTATAATTTTGTGATCTAGCTTTGTTGCGACATTCGCGAAATAAGAGCTTATTCTGCATAGTGAGATGCTCGTTTATGTATATTTTTTGTATTTGTCCGGATAATCCCAGCAGCTCGGTATTGAGGTCTTTTGTAGAACGACTTGAGGCAATTACGTTATCACGCATTATTCTTGTGATAAATTTCACTATTATATTCTTGGGGCGGGGGTCCTTTTGGTCAGCGTGGGGGACTCTGTGTACAGCTACAATATCGGATGCAAGGATTCGTTGGTTAATCACTGTTCCCAACTTTATAACAATGTCAACAAGGTTCTCATTTCGGCGATCGGGTAAATTAACGATTTCTATATTACAGTCCCTTGCCTGCTGTTCCATGTTAGATATTTTGTGTTCTAGCTTTTGTACGTGGCTTGGAAGGTTGCAAGTTTGTTGCATTTGATCTTTTAGGTCATGTAATTGCTTATCAAATGCATCTTGGCGCTCATCCGAAAAGTTTAGGGATTTCTCAATTTCTGTTAGGCGGCAGTTAACACTATCAAGTGTTTCTTTCAACATAGTGTGGTCGGTGCGCACGGCCTTAACAGTGTCATTTAACGCATCCAAGGAGGACGAAATCTTAGATAATACGGTCAGTTGAGTATCAAATTTCGTTTCAAGTTGATTAAAACGCTGGCAGATGTCATCCTCAGGTTGTTTACGCTTACGTGACATTAAACAAGCGTCGTTCATTGTTGACGTTGATAAGTCCGGATTTGAAGGAAATTTTGGTGGTGTGCGTTGTGTAGCCATCTTCGTAAATGTTCTCAATAGGTGCGAGTGAGTTAGAATATTGTGATGCTGTCCTTTTAATCACCGCGAGTGAATGAAGTCACTTCGCCGCTACAGCGATGAGCAACGACACAAGACTGAGACGGCAATAATATTCACACGTTTTCGCGCGGCTATAAGCACAGGATATCGGCACTTAACACAACTGTCACAGAGGCGAGAATGGTATTACTAATATTGTAGCACAGTCAGTACGACGAGAAACACGTCCACTCTCAGCGGTGTTCGCACGACGAAAAAAAGTACTATAGTTACTATGCTTAGAACTAAGTTTAATGAAAGAGTTTAGAGAGAGATATGAAAGAAATAGGAGAGAGATAGTAGAGAGGGGAGATAAGAGAGAGAGAGAGAAAGAGAGAGGTCCCGGGTTTGACTTCCAGATGGGACATCATAAACAGATGGCGTCTGGCCTCAGCTTGCAAAGCGCAGAAGGGAATCAACAGGTAATATTATTGTTTTTATATGGCGAGAGAGAAATAAGAGAATGGATAGAGAGAGAGAGGTCCCCTTTTTGACTCAGATGAAACATCATAAACGGAGATGGCGTCTATTATGAAGCGCAGAAGGGAATTAACAGTTAATATTATTGTTTTTATATGGAGAGAGAGAGAGCGAGAGAGAGATAGGAAAGAGAGAAAAGAGAAAGGAGAGAGAGAGAGAGATGAGAGATAAGAAAGAGAGAGAGAGAGGTCCCGGTTTTGACTCAGATGGAACATCATAAACGGAGATGACGAGCTGGCCTCAGCTTGCAAAGCGCACAAGGGAATTAACAGGTAGTTTTATTATGGTGATAGAGAAAGAGGAGAGAGAGCGAGGCGACACAGAGAAGAGAGAGAATAGGTGACATTTGAGTCCAGTTGCTCTGAATTTTGTCTCAATTTTTCCATTTGCCTCTAGTAAATTAAATAAATTCGTGTTCTTATTATCTCCTAGTCGTAGGCTAAATGACCAAAATGATGAATACATATCAATACTATCGTATTTAAGTCCCCTGACCCTTAATTTAAGTGTTGTTGCCCTCAATTCTGCCTTCATTTTTCTCAGAGGGTCATGCTCCCGCAATGGATACTAAATGACCTGATGATGATGATGATTTCTTAATGTTTCTTATTTCAGACAACTACAAGATGAGTTGACAGCCGAGAAGAAGTTCTATTCCGAGCACATATCGAAGACTAAAGCTGAGATCGAGCGACTTCGGGAAGAAAATGAGAAATACCAGAAGTAAGTTTTTCTTTCTAAGTATTTTTTTTTTAATTAACAGGCCAACCCACTCCTGTTACATTTTTAATACACTAAACATAGTATTGAGTATTAAAAAAGAAATTCCCACCTCTCTTACCCACCGCTGCAACTCCTGTGTAGCCAGGAACTACTGCCAATAAAAACCCAAGCAGTGAAGGTCAAGTTTGTATACACTCGCGAGCAAAAGTATGGAATCACTTACATGAAGTTGTTTCCACGCGGTCTTGTGTACTAACGAATTTGTTAGTAACAAAAAAAGTAGCACCATTTTAAAGATTAAACTTTTAACTTTAAATTGATACCAAATTCATTTTAATCACACCGGTATTTAAAAAGATATCCCGGCTGATGTGAAGAAGTAAGAAAAAAGGCATGTAGGGCAANTAGTGAATCAGTGTAGTGAAGTGTCAAACAAAGTTGTCATGTGTCAAATTCAAACAAAAGTTCAACGGACTTCAAAGACTGGCTTAAAAGGGCATGCACCCAGAGCCGTGAAAAACTATATAAAAAAAAAAAAGCATACGATGGCGGATTACGTTTTGATGCGATTGTAAAATGTGATTATTCGAAATAAGAATATTGAGTTCAAAGTACGTGGTTTCAATACATATCCTGGAGTATTTCAACAATTCAGAAGTGGTACCGACCTACCGAAAGTTTGGCAATTCTGTTTGCTATCCTGTACCCAACAAGTTACAAGGGGTAAGTTGTCTTGTATTTCACTTGGCTATTGTAACATAATATCTATATAATAATCATTTGTTGTATGATTCCCATGATATTACGCCAACGGGAGAAATCTCTAGGATATTTCTCACACTCGATTTGGATATAACTTGTAAACAAAAAAAAAATTGTCATAAAGAGGTTATCAAATGACGATTTCGTAGAGAAGTTGACATGAAAAAACGGTTTTCCCTCTGCGATGTGCACCGGCAATGTTCAGAACTTGGTCTCGGGATAAAGCCACCAGTCTCCCGAAAGCGTCTTAAAACTTTCGAAACCCAGGACTGGCTTATGTGGAGCTGACGTGCGACAGCCCGCTGGCTGAGCCCTTCTTGCAATAGTGCAACGATTTGTGCCGCTTCTGAAGGTGTAGAATCCCAGGTAAAGTGTCAAAAGAAGCGGAGATGTGTATGGATCAACGTGTGAAAGCAAAAATCCGAAAACACGTGCTTTTATGGGGGGTAAATAGGCCGCAACTCGCGACGTATCAAACAGTTGATACATGTCTTTTTCCTTACTTCTTCACATTAGCCGGGATATCTTTTTAATTACTGGTGTGATTTAAATGAATTTGGTATCAATTTAAAGCTAAAAGTTTAATCTTTAAAATGGTGCTACTTTTTTTGTTACTAACAAATTGGTTAGTACACAAGATCGCGTGGAAACAACTTCATGTAAGTGATTCCATACTTTTGCTCGCAAGTGTAGTTTGTCAAAATATATAGGGTTGAAGTACATTCAATACTGTTGACACATGCATGCATGCTGGTTGCAGGTTATTGTTAGCAAAATTAACTTTAAAACCATGTCATAATGTACCTTACAAATAAGTATTAGAATAGCATTAATATTTATTTCAGCGAGGAAGATGCAAATACAACTAGTAAGAAGATACTGGATAAGTTTAAAAAATATTATAGGAATGACGTCAGCAGTTTTATTTACAAGAAAAATGTTATAATGAATTTGACATTTACATTATTAGGAATAATTTAGGTTTAAGTATGAATGTTACAAAAGGTAGGTGAGAATTTTTATTTATTTATTGGTATGTTTTTTTATTGTTTATGATTGTTAATAAATGAAAGAAATATGAATGGTTTTTGAATGCACCACGACCAGTTTTCATATTATTTTGAGAGCTACAGGGGGCATAGTGTAAGTTTTCGTCAAACGCATTCGATGTCGAGAGAGACTGTGTAAAAAAGTGACATTAAATATATGACTAATTGTACAGCGCCCCTAGCGGTAACTTTCAAGACCTAAAATCTTCATAATTTTTTTTTAATTCGCTCGCTAGTGACGACATTTGATGTAAACTCACACTACGCCCTCAGAACTATTCCCACCTCTAGTTTTCACCGCTACAACTCCTGTGTAGCCAGGATCTACAGATTGACCGGCAATAACCCAACCAGTGAAGGTATACAGTTATAAATTAAGCTCTATTTCATACACATAAGGTTGACATTCAATTCTCAATCAAGGTGACATAACCAGCGACATTTCTTCGCAGGTTGCTGAGCGCAGACTTGAGCCAGGAGCCGAAGAACAAAAATCAGGAGTTTGCTCAGAATGAGATCATTCGGCTGGCAGCAGAGAGCTTGGCTTTGCAGGTAAAGTAAATCCCATTAAAAACTAGCTAGCAGAACAGCCTCCGTTAGATTTAAATCTAGAAGTAAAATTGAATTGTTCTGCCTGTCATAGATATGTGTCAAGATGTGTACACACAAGTATGTACAAATGTTTTACAAAGATTCGTCGCAAAAGCCTCCATAAGATAAAAGTTTACAAGTAAAATTGGGTTGTTCTGCCGTATGTACACGTCTCATGCTGCATTGTCCAATGCGTGGCCTCCACTCCAGAACCTTGCTGCCCCATCGGCCGTTAGTTCTGCGTACTATGTGCCCTGCCCATTGCCACTTCAGCTTGCTAATCCGTCGGGCTATGTCAGCGACTTTAGTTCGTTTAGGGATCTCCTCATTTCTGATTCGATCTCGTAAAGAAACACCGAGCATAGCCTTTTTTAGCCGCTGCCAACCGGGAAATGTGGAAATCATTAGGGGTGGCCTATGTTCAGCAGTGGACGTCCTGTTATGATGATTTGAATCAAACATTACTTTAAAAATCTATCTACATTCTTTAGTGGTATACTATTTTAATGGATAGTTAGACCTAGTTTAATGTGACTTATGATTATTTACCTCCGCTGTACACACGGCCACACAGTTAACTATCCATTTCCGTTTTTGCTCTCGCTCTCATCAAATGGTGATTCTTTGCGATAGAACGAGACGACATGACAGGCGATGGATAGTTAATACTGTTGCCGATGGTACATTAACTACCGCAAGCTGTTTACCACTGTGTGCCATGCCATGCCATGTGTGCCGACTTGTGCAAGTTTTATTGCTAGTCTAAACCTCGCTTAATTTTTCTGCATCTTCAATTCTTCATAATATAAAAAAAATACAGGAACGAGTGGACAAGCTATCAGAGAGCTGCCGCCGCTACAAGAACCAGATAAGGCTGCTGGTGAACAAACTGAAGGAAGCTGGGATAGAGGATGTCAACGATATCCTAGAGACTACGGGTATGACAGAATAAGGCATCTTTATCTATAAAACGAACTCGGTCACTGATTGACCGTCGTCAGTCGGTCACTGATTGACCGACTGACTCACTCACTCATCAAGAAATCTCAAAAACTGCAAATGTTAGGAGTCTCAAAAGACAATGCCGGAAATTGGCGTCTTTTTTTTTTCGCGCGGCCATCGACCAAACCTTGGTTTTTGATTACAAAATAGTGTAATAATAAATAGATTACAAATAAACCAAACTTACTATGACATGTATACATCTAAACTCAGTCTGAACTGAGTTACGAGCGTTAGAAGTTTGATGATTTACATTATAGATTTGCTTTTTGCGCGCAAGTTTTGTAAGAAATTGCAACAAAATAGTGACATTGTATGTGTAAACAAACAATACCAACCATTAAAGGCTCCAGACATCAGTGTGGAGCAGAATCAGCGCAATAAAAAAATAGTGCAATATTTTGTTGCAATTTCTTACAAAAGTTGCGCGCAAAAAGCAAATCTAGTATGAAAATCATCAAACTTCTAACGCTCGTAACTCAGTTCAGACTGAGTTTAGAGGTATACATGTCATAGTAAGTTTGGTTTATTACACTATTTTGTAATAAAAAAACAAAGATTGGTCGATGGCCGCGCGAAAAAAAAAAGACGCCACCTTCCATACAAAATCTGGCATTGCCATTTTGCATGGGGGTTCCTTTTAGAACGTAGGTGCTCATTAAGACGGGATTTTGCAAAACTCCACCTCTAAGGGGGTAAAGCGGGATCCACGCGTACGAAGTCGCGGGCGGCCGCTAGTTATGTATAAAATATAATTTTTTTTTGACACCTAGTACCACTATTTAAAGGTAATGTCAGACTTATCAACACGGAAAGGGAACAACACCGTATCGCCTTTCGCGCGTTGTCAACCGCCAGGCTTGTCGGTTATGCGGATAAGTGCGCGTTGCAGTATGGATATACAATATGGAATACTGACCGCCTCTAGTTGATACGGTTACGATCCCTTTCCGAGTTGATAAGTGTGCTACGTCCTTAATCCTGTATATACCATGCTTTTTTTGTAACAATTCATCATTATTGACTGACCATTTGTCCACAGAAACAGTGGTGCCGAATGTTTCTATAGGCCTAGAGATCACGCCGGTGACGCGCAAGAAAGAGAGGGAGTATCTTGGGATGTTCGAGTACAAGAGGCAGGACGAAGCCATCATTATCAAGAAACTTATTACAGGTGAGATTAATCTTTAATGGATCTGAGACGTGGTCGATTACTATGGGCTTCATAAGAAGGCTCAAGGTCACCCAAAGGGCGATGGAGCGAGCTATGCTCGGAGTTTCCCTGCGTGATCGAATCAGAAATGAGGAGATCCGCAGGAGAACCAAAGTGACCAACATAGCTCGCAGAATTGCTAAAATCAAGTGGCAGTGGGCGGGACACATAGCTCGCAGAGCTGATGGCCGCTGGGGCATAAAAGTTGCAGTCAAAGTCAAAGCTCTTTATTTAATACTTAGCTTACCTTACCAACACTTCAGGAGAACATAATGAACTGGTGCTGAAAAGAATAGCAGAAGAAATTCAATCATCTAAATAGGGATGTTTCTTGGGTAAAAAAGCGAGAGTTTAAATTAGTGAGTTAACTTATAAAAAAATACTCGACACATATTTTTCACTTTTTCAAACTAATGAAATAGAGATAAAGCGTGCCAAAGTTCACAAGAAGTGGTCCGCTACGTCAAGAAGTGCAGCAACATTAAAAGTATAGCACTTTGTGACGTTACGCGGAACTTCAACGCGTCATAACTTTTTTGATTAAAAATTAATAATAATAAATAAATAATAAATATCACTGCGGTATTTCGGACGTGAGAATTTCGCGAAGCTTCCCTTTTTTTCTTGTCAGAAGCGGCATGTAGTCAAATTGTGTATGTTTCTTCCAGATCTGAAGCCAAAAGTGGCCGTAACACTTCTCCCAGGCCTACCCGCCTACATCCTATTCATGATGCTGCGTCACATGGACCACGTGGATGACGAACCCAAGATGCACCAGCTCATGAAGGCCGTCCGGACCGGCGTCAAGAAGACCCTTAAACGACGCGCCGACAGCGTGGCTTGCAACGCTCTGTGGCTGGCCAATATGCTCAGGTGGGTCAAAGTCACTCTGGTCACACTTGGATGGGGGGCCGGGGGTCACTAGATGGTGGGCCGGAAGTCTAGATGGGGGCTGGAAGTCACTAGATGGGGGCTGGGGGTCACTAGATGGGGGCTGGGGGTCACTAGAGGGGGGGCCGGGGGGCCGGGAGTCACTAGATGGGAGGCCGGGGGCATAATCTTTTCTTAAAGGTTTTAAATCTTTGTTTGTCACCTTTCATCCGCTTTGCAATGGAGGGAAGTCGAACCCCTCCTATCTTCTTCTGATTAATTTCGTTGCGGGTCCAATGACAGTTTAACTTTCCCCCGCGACAAACTTGACCTTCATTGGTTGGGTTTTTGTGGCGGTCAAGCTGTAGATCCTGGCTACACAGGAGTTGCAGTGGTGGGAACGAGAGGTGGGAATAGATGGGGGGCCTTGAGTCACTAGATGGTGGGCCGGAAGTCTAGATGGGGGCTGGGGGTCACTAGAGGGGGCCGGGGGTCACTAGAGGGGGCCGGGGGTCAAGAAGACCCTCAAGCGGCGCGCCGACAGCGTGGCTTGCAACGCGCTGTGGCTGGCCAATATGCTCAGATGGGTCAAAGTCACTCTTGTCACACTTGGATAGGTGACAGGGAGTCACTCTGGTCACACTTGGATGGGTGACCGGAAGTCACTCTGGTCACACTTGGATGGGTGACCGGAAGTCACTCTGGTCACACTTGGATAGGTGACAGGGAGTCACTCTGGTCACACTTGGATGGGTGACAGTGAGTAACTCTGGTCACACTTGGATGGGTGGCCGGAAGTCAGTCTGGTCATCTGGTCACGATCGAATACGCATAAACACGAAATCGAAACAATATCGGGCGATTAACACATCAATACGAAAAGTGTCAATCGCTTGCATGTCGTTGAGGTTTTTTTACGTGATTTACACCACTAATTTAATTGGTAACTCTATATGTGTTATAGAATGCTGTTTGTTTTCCTAACAATAAAATAAAATAAAAACTACTGTACAAATTTTTCAACTATAGTCTGGTCTGCGAGCACGTAGATTGTTTTGTCCAGTGACCCCAAGCTACCCATTCTTATCGCTCGCACGTAATTATGTTGCTGTCGCGCTCGCACACTCACTGCGGGCGCCCGTCGCACAGCCGCGACAGCAACATAATTACGTGCGAGCGATAAGGATGGGTAGCTTGAGGTCATTGGACAAAATTCTACGTGCTCGCAGACCGGGCTTTACCACAGTCATCCCGATTCTAACACCAATCTCTCTCCAGGCTACTGAACAATCTACGACAGTACAGCGGCGACGCGGTGTACCAGAGCGCCAACACGCCGCGCCAGAACCAGCAGTGCCTGCGCATATTTGACTTGTCAGAGTACCGCCAGGTGCTCAGCGACATCGCCGTGTGGATCTACCAGGGTGAGCTACTGACTACCCTTGACTCTATGCTGACATATCCTGACTCCCGTTCATAGTTGTGACGTCGCTTTAATCTATCAGAGTGAGCGGACCCTGTGTTGATTTGCTGTTGCTACATCGCCGTGTGGATCTACCAGGGTGAGCTTATTGAGTAGCCAAATTGTTTTGAAGACACTTATACACGTCCCAAATATAGCTGATTCCACCCATCGCTTTGGGACGACATCGAGGCATCTACTGACTGCTGCTGATCCCTGACTCTGTTGACATCCTCTGAATCTCTGCTAATATCTCCTGATTCTCTTGGCAATGACGTCGCCTCGCCTGACTGTTGTCAATGTCAACCCTTGACTCGCTGTTGCGACATCACCATGTATGTCTACCAGACCGGGGAAAGCGACCCTCTACTGACATCCTCTGACTGTTGACATCTTTTCACTTTATGTTGACATCCCTTGACTCTGCTAGTATCTCCTCATTCGCTGTTGTGGCTTCGCCGTCTAGATCTTTTAGGGTCAGCGGACCCTCTCTTGACATACCTTGGATGTTGACATTCCCTGACTCTTGACATTCCCTGACTTTCGACATTCCCTGAGTCTCCAACCCGTGGCAGTCCAGCGGCGACGCGGTGTACCAGAGCGCCAACACGCCGCGCCAGAACCAGCAGTGCCTGCGCATATTTGACTTGTCAGAGTATCGCCAGGTGCTCAGCGACATCGCCGTGTGGATCTACCAGGGTAAGTTTATCAATTAGTCAAGTTAATTAGTAGACCCTTTTTAGGACACTTATTCACGTCTCAAATATAGCTGAGCTACCATCGCTTTGGGACGACATGCTAACAGCCGGTTGCTGGAGTAATCCCTGAATGCTGACATCCTCTGATTTTCTGCTAATATCCCCTGAATGTTGATTATGACGCCGTCTGACTGTTGTCAACCCTTGACTCGCTGTTGCGAATTGCGACATCACGGTTTATGTCTAGATAAGCGACCCTTTACCGACATCCCCTGACTGTTGATATCTTCTGATTTTCTGTTGACATCTTCTTACTCTGCTAGTATCTTCACTCGTTGTAGCGACAACAGCGATGACATCCCCTGACATGTTATGACATCGCACAGATGAGTCTTTAAGCGGACTTTTTGGTGACATTCCTTGACTGTTAATATCCCCGAACTGTTGGCATACCTGACACTCCATTGGCATCCCCTGACTGTGCTGTCAGTCAGAGGATTGACTCTTCGTTGCTACTTGTAGATTAAGCAGGGTAAGTCCACCGTCATTTAGGTCCAGTGAACCTATAGGTTGAATTCCTCCTATGCTGTCATCTCGGTCGTTTGCGATCGCTATACAAAACAATCGAAGAAAATGACCGACGATCTGGTGTAAGTGGGAGAAAGCACCTGGATGCGGTCAGTTAATACGTTACGCGCACCTGTTTGGCAACGCATTGAACGCGCTCATAGTGGTCAGCAGATAATTAATAGTCACCCTATAAATTCGTCGCTGACATTGACATAGGACTAAACCAATTTTCTAGCTAATTGTAAATCTTTTGTCCCCAGGACTGATCCACCTCCTAGAACGGCAGCTAGAGCGCCTGATAGTGCCGGCGATCCTCGAATACGAGGAGATCAGCGTGCGCCCCGGGGCCGTCCGGGCCCCAGCCGGGCCTGGGCCCGCGGGCCCCGCGAGACTCAACCACGATCTATCAGCCACGCATGATAGCTTGCGATCGCATGCCGTCGGCGCACCGCTTATTGGGATGATTTTTAAGCAGGTTAGACACACTAGCAATTAAAAAATGACTTTAGACTGCAGGTTTTTTAAACTATAGGTACATCTGAGAAGATTCCCGGGGGAGCGGTGTGGGGAGGTGTTTTGTAACGTCTAAGGTCAACGAGACACAAATACAAAATGTAGGTATATTATGACTTTCAGTAGTCTGATCAGGATGGAAAGTGTAGATCCTCCATTTACCTCTATCTAGTAAATTAGTGTCGTGCTCCTGCAGTGGAGACTAAATGACCTGATGATAAGTACATTGTAGTCAGATACTAATTATACTTAGGGGGCCCCATCCGGGCCCCCGCCGGGCCCGGGGCCCGCGGGCCCCGCGAGACTCAACCACGATCTATCAGCCACGCATGATAGCTTGCGATCGCATGCCGTCGGCGCACCGCTTATTGGGATGATTTTTAAACAGGTATAGAGAGAGATAGATATAAAAGAGAGGAAGAGGAAGAGAGAGAGAGAGAGAGGTGGCGAGAAATAGGGGGGAGGGAGAGAGATATTAAGACCACAGATACAGGAGTTAACTGAGTAGGTTCCAGTAATAGTGGAAGAAAGACGGCGGCGGTTTTTTACGTCACCACGATCTTTCGGCGACACACGACGCAGGTCAGTGATAGAGAGAGAAAAAAGAAGAGGGAGAGAGATATTTAAGGACTACACACCACGCTAGCAGACAGCAGATGGCTTGGTGTCGGTGGCTTTATTTCAAAAGAAACATGTTTACGGCTTGTTCTTTCTATGACTTTTGACGACATGCAGTAGAGACTAAATGACATGATGATGAGTACATTGTAGTCAGACACTTAGGGGGCCCCGTCTGGGCCCCCGCCGGGCCTGGGCCCGCGGGCCCCGCGAGACTCAACCATGACCTATCGGCCACACACGACAGCTTGCGATCGCACGCCGTCGGCGCACCGCTTATTGGGATGATTTTTAAACAGGTAAGTGACAGAAGAAGAAAGATAAAAAATAGAGGGGGAAAAAGAGAGAGAGAGAGAGAGAGGTGGCGAGAAATAGGGGGGAGGGAGAGAGATATTAAGACTACAGATACAGGAGCTAACTGAGTAGGTTCCAGTAATAGTGGAAGGAAGACGGCGGTTTTTTACGTCGCCACGATCTTTCGGCGACAAGACGCAGGTCAGTGATAGAGAGAGAAAAAAGAAGAGGGAGAGAGACAGCAGATGGGTTGGTGTCGGTGGCTTTATTTCAAAAGAAACATGTTTACGGCTTGTTCTTTCTATGACTTTTGACGACATGCAGTGGAGACTAAATGACATGATGATGAGTACATTGTAGTCAGACACTTAGGGGCCCCGTCTGGGCCCCCGCCGGGCCTGGGCCCGCGGGCCCCGCGAGACTCAACCACGATCTATCAGCCACGCATGACAGCTTGCGATCGCACGCCGTCGGCGCACCGCTTATTGGGATGATATTTAAACAGGTATGTTATAGAGAGAGAAAGACAAAAAAGTGAGGGGGAGAGGGAAAGAGGAAAGGGGGGGGGGGGGGAGGAAGAGAGAGAGAGATATTAATGTTACGGAAACTCTGAAGAAGCTGTGGAAGCCGACAAAACGGACATTTTAAAGACCCAAACTTCCGAATGCATTGGTTGCTTCAATGATTGGTATCGTGTATAGAAATATGTGTCAAATTTCGCGGAGAATACTTTAAAAAGCAATAAATACATTTTTAAATAGTAATGTTGTTTCACTTCCTTGATTCCCGAAATTTTCAGTGCCGCCCTCGTATTAAAACAGCTGTATTTCATTAAAATAAAGTGGCAATTGTCTATAAAGAAAGTTCTCAAAAGATTGCTCAAAAACTAATTAATTATAAGTCTAAAAGAGGTCATTCTGTAGGCTAGTTTCCGACATTTTTATGAAGACAAACAGAAAACGGGCCAGAATAATAATACTAATACTTGTTTTTTCCAGGTGGAAGAGATATTAGGAGTTCTGAAGCCCATCACACAAGCAGTTCACCTCTTACAAGCCAGAAAATCCATGGCCGACGTGGATTCCACAGTCGACATGTGTCCAGACCTCACCGCTATGCAAGTCTGCAAGGTATGCCATTCTAATTCAGTTCAGTTCATCATCATCATCATCATTTCAGCCACAGGACGTCCACTGCTGATAATAGGCCTCCCCCAATGACGTTGATTTCTCAGAACAGACTTCCAGCTGATCATAGGCCTTCCCTCTGATGATGATGATGATGACAATGTCATTTACTATCGTTCGTTCGTTCGTTTCAGCCAAATGACGTCCACTGCTGGACAAAGGCCTCCCCCAAGGCTTTCCACAATGAATGGTCCTGCGCTGCCCGCATGCAGGCTCTTCCCGCGACCTTTACTAGATCGTCAGTCCACCTAGTAGGAGGCCTGCCTACGCTACGTCTTCCAGCCCGTAGTCGCCAGTCACCACTCTAGTCTACTATATAAAAATAAGTCGGGTTTTCCTCCCTGACGCTATAACTCCAGAACGCACGAACCGATTTCCACGGTTTTGCATTCGTTGGAAAGGTCTCGGGCTCCGTGAGGTTTATAGCAAAGAAAATTCTGGAAAAGGGGGTAAAACGGGATCCACGCGTACGAAGTCGCGGGCGGCCGCTAGTTGAACATAAAATAGTGCACTCAATAGTGTTCTTTATTTAAACCATATTAATGTCCACAATGCCTCGTCCGCAGCTCCTCAATATGTACACACCAGCCGAGGAGTATGAAGTGAAAGTGACTCGCGAGTTCATCCATGAGATCCAGAAGAAAATGCTCGCCAAAGCTGGACCTAACCTCGACAAGGAACCGGTGAGTGTAATCACTCACTCGCACACTTCAATCACTCATTGCATACTTCAATTATAAATGACCCACGCTGAACTGTCCCACCAAACTCAATGACAGGGGGTCGCTACCATCGTTCAACTATATGGTTTCCAACATGGCAAAAATCGGAACCAGCGGTCCCGTATTGACGGTGGCGCCCCACTGTCAATGTCATGGATAGGACAGTTCAGTATTTTGGAACTATAACTCCTCACACATATCACTCAGTCACTCACAAAATTTGACACTAACTCGCACACGAACTCAATAACTCACTACCACATTCTCTGCTTACTCAATTACCAACTTATAATACACTCACTCACAGACTCACAAATTCACTCATTTACAAAGTGCATTTACTTTCTGACTTACGTTAGGTACTCACTTTGTCTTACTTTACTTATTTTATCACTTTACTTATCTCACACATTCTCATTCACACTCACATACTGATTTACTCTTCATCTGTTCACTCTCACTCTCTTATTCAATATCTTACTTACTTTTACTAACACGCTCATTTACTCCTCCATTAATCAATTACTTACTCTCACTCATTATCTCACTCGATGTCTCACTGACTCACTCACTCAACTATACTCAGCATCAAATAAACCGCACCTTCCGCAACGCGAACTTTAAAGATTTTCTTCTGACACAATCATGGTGCCTCAACAATATTGGTGTTATTGGAAAGCCCAATAAATATCCTTATAGAAAAACACATCTAATTTCTTAATAAACGATTAACATATACCATAAATGTGACTTTAAAAACGACCTCACTTGGAGCTCACCTCTGGGATCAATTAGACCAATTTTTATGGTTATAAAACCAAATAATGATCTCATGTGTCCTCTTTAACAGATGGATAGCGATTAATCCCAACTTAACAGTTTTACGAGTATAGCCATAAAAGTTGGCTCGAACGTAACTACCTATTTTTTGAATAAGTGACTCTGGATCCTTCTAAAGATACATTTTTAGGGTAAAAACCTTTCCTTTAGTTAAATGAAGAGTAGAACTAGGCTTTTAATGGTGCCAATATTGGTGGGAAGTGGGGATGCATACGTTTGAAAGTGCTTGTCGCGTGAGGTGCGATTTATTTGATGTCGAGTGTATTAAAGTTACACTACTTAATGAAAAATGTGCTGTAACTTCTGCTAACAAAGATTTCTTTTCGCAGCAAAACCTATTGATGGACTCCAAAATGATATTCTCCGTTCAATTCCCGTTCGATCCGTCGCCGATCCGGCTTGAAGCGATCGAGTTGCCAGAAGTACTCGAATTGGACGGCCTCCTAACCAAGATTTAAGGACGCTCGCGAGCAAGGTTCGTTCGCGCGCGAATGTTCGCCGAGTACATGCGAATGTGACATTACTTGGGATTTATCGTCTATAAATATTTGTTACCCGACTGCAGGACAAGGGGTTATGTTATTTAGATTGTTCGTGGTCAGATCAGGACTTCCAGAAAAAATTCCCAAAATCTATATTTGCAGTTGCATGTAAATATGTCTGTCTAACTTAGACAGTTCCTTATATACTGGATATGTCTAAATGACAGTTGATATAGCAATCCAAGAATGGTGGGTTTTTCAATACCTACTTGAAGCTTGGAATGAGTATCACTCCAAGTCATATAAAAGAAAAAATACATGCCCCAAAAATTATACACAATTTCAAGAATGTCACATTCACATAATAAAAATAATGATATTAATAATTTCCAATATACTTATGGACATTATTGTCTTTATTGCCTTTAAGCATTTATTTATACTATTTCTATAATTTATTCATTCCCCAATTTAAATTTAAATAATTATACATTCCAATTTTGAATGCCATAATTTATAAAATATTTACAAAATCTATGAGAGTATACAATTTTTTTTTGTCTAATTTGTGCCATTTTTTCTATAGAAGAATTTATTTTTGTTTTTGAGTGTGTTTAAATCAATTTATTATTATATTCCCAATTAAATCTATAATTTCGGTATGTGTGTGCTATTTTCAATGTTTGCTTGGTGCAATATTATTTTTAATAGAAAAACATAATCTTAAACTTTGAGATCAATAAAAAAAGTTAATGCTTAATAATAAACAATAAAGTAGAAATAAAAAAATATAGACCAAACAGATTTCAGCTGCATTTTATATGAGATAATAAATGAAGTACTTTTATAGCGATTAGAAAAAGTATATTTGACAAATGTTTATTAAATTAATATCAATCACAAGACATTCCAGAATACAAAATATTTTAAAAAATTGCAATTATTATAAATTATTAAAAATATATCACGGTCAAAATTGCCATAATATAAATAATTATGATTGTTCACACACATTCTCTTCCTAATAATACGAACTACCCGCTTTTTATAGCACCATAAGTATAAATCAATTATATGACATGGGGTAATTTTGACTATGGGGCAATTACAACTATTTAGAAGTTGGAATTGCCTATTTTCTAGTTCTGTATGTAGTGCCTATTTACTAATCTGCCCCTTTCTGTGGCAAAATGTATTGCTTGGAGAATTTTATTCCTGTTTTTACCCAACTGCGCCAGAAGGAAGGTTTTCGTATAAAATCAAGCATATTTAGCTTACCACGAGGGGTTAGCGGGACTAGTAATTTGTATTTACAACACCTTTAAAAATTATACAGTGTGAGTCACGTTAAAGTGTACATATGAAAATAGATGAAACTAGACCTACTTTTATCGACAAAAAAGAGGTCAAATTTTTTTTTAGATTTTTTTTTAATTTTTTATAGAATTTTTTTTCTTCCAATTACTTATTGTAAAGAAAACGTAATAACTTTTAAACTAAGCGGAATATCCTGATAAAATAAAAACAGTAATAATGCTAAATAACAGGCGATACTAAAAAAATACATAAAATAAACAAAAAAAGCCAACAAATAATAAAAAATGATACTTTTTGAAAAAAATCTGCTTTTAAATTCGTGTTTTTTTTGTTATTTGTTAAATTTCTCCAAAAAATGCCCCTATAACCGGTGGTTTTTATTACTTTGTATTATTTTCTATCGTATTACCTTCGTAAAACCAAAAATCGCATGTCTCTACCCCTATCACAACGTTTGCAATGATCGTTTGAACTAAGCCTCTCCGGGCGCGCCATTCAACGCTTCGTTAACAACGAAACTGAAAATGGCTCTAGATTTGTAATTTTGACAAAGACAAGTTAGATTTCAAATAAAAACAAAAGATTTCGAAGTAAAATAAGCATTTTAGTTAAAATTAAAATTGTCTTTACCTGTAGCGGAGAATAATGTTGTGGCAGGCCATTGTTCAAACGATCATAGCAAATGTTGTGATAGGGATAGAGACATGCGATTTTTGGTTTTACGAAGGTAATACGATAGAGAAAAATACAAAGTAATAAAAACCACCGGTTATAGGGGCATTTTTGGAGAAATTTAACAAATAACAAAAAAAAACACGAATTTATAAGCAGATTTTTTTCAAAAAGTATAATTTTTTATTATTTGTTGGCTTTTTTTGTTTATTTTATGTATTTTTTTAGTATCACCTGTTATTTAGCATTATTACTGTTTTTATTTTATCAGGATATTCCGCTTAGTTTAAAAGTTATTACGTTTTCTTTACAATAAGTAATTGGAAGAAAAAAAAATCTATAAAAAATTTAAAAAAAATCTCGAAAATTTTTTGACCTCTTTTTTGTCGATAAAAATAGGTCTAGTTTCATCTGTTTTCATATGTACACTTTAACGTGACTCACACTGTATTTCTGAGATAGTTGGATTTGCCCCAAAGTTGAATTTGCCCCAGGTCAAGTCGACTCTATAACAGTAATTATTTTCATTCCTATTTTATAATTCCTACTTAGTTATATATTTTTTACAATCAACGAAGTTAAGTTTTAAATACATTTAAGTTTAATTACTATGATATTGTTTGTTAGACAGTTTATAAATAATCAGGTTTGACTTATATTAATGTATTATTAGTTATTAAATAAAATAAGCGAATATATTATGGTGTTCATCGAAATACAATTATATTTGTCGATTCTTTAGACTTTAGCTGTTTAAAAATGTTATAATTCACGATAATTTAGCAACTGAAGTTTCAAATAAAGTGAAAATCCTGAGTACAACCTATAGCTTTCGTTCTAGACAAAAAATACATACGCACCCCAGTAATTTTTGGTCTCGGTCGCGCGGGGTGCGGGGAGTTTGATCCGAGTAATCCGAGCGGCATTATTGTAGTGTGCGTGTGCACTCATGGATCATTTAACGTGTACCAATAACACTCAAACATTAGCGGAAGAATGGTGGGGCGCGTCTTCATGGATGAAACGATCTATAAATATCTGAGTTTGTTTAAGTATTGATCAAACTCTACCCCCTATTTGTAATGGGGCAAAGCCATCGATGGTAGCGTAATGACACATTTTACTTGTCATTTTTTTAATTTAAGCTCTACTTATTACTTTAATTAACTACAGAATAACTGAAGTCTAAATATTCGACAAAGTATTATTAATTGCTAATCCATTAGTTATTGTTTGTTGTAAGGTATACACATAGACATTAGATAAAGTTGTTCTTAGCCGCAAAAATGCAAAATCACCTTTTAATTTTTATTTTACTTAAAACTAATGGAGAAATAAAACTATACTGGATGTCGAGTTAATTTAGGGCATTCCTTTTACGATAGCGAACTTTAAAATGTATTTCGTTTAATAATTTTAGTAAATATACAAAGTTACATTGTGATGTTAGTCCACTCGGAAAGCCTTATTATTATACTCGTAGTAAACATAACACCGTCACTTTAAGTTTCGTTTGCCTTCTGTCCCATAAAAACACATTCCGTTTCCATAGCAACTTTATTAGCATAATAATAAAGGTGATTTTGCACTTTTGCAAAGTTTGTAAAAGTATATAGATAAATATAAACATAAAAACATCGTTACCATGTTAATTAATGTCAGCTTAGGTGCTTGGACACGTTTGTTATAAATAAAAATAGCTTAAATATATTTATATAGCATAATATTTAGTGTAATAGATGAATATTTATTGTTTGTACTTAAAAAGATGTAGGGTAAACCGTATAGCTATTGCCCACTTAAAGATTTCAAACACATGAAGATGAAAAATTTAAGAAAGTATTTTAATTATCGACCATTTATGACTTTTTTCTTATAACTCAATAAACTGTTAAACAGAATATTAACAGTTTTTAGTTAAAACTTACGTAACTTAGAAAATATTGAAATAAATTTAAAATCCTCCAAAAAGTACAGTCATTGCCCATTACTTACACTAATTGCCCACATCAAAGCACAGTAATTGCCCAGTTTCTTAAAACAAAATAATCAATTTTAAAATGACAAAATAGGCTTTAAATAAACAAAACAAAACATTAAACTTAAATTCTAGTAGTACAGTCTTCAAAATTTCAAAATAAATTGCGTTTAGCCTTATATTATCAAATATTTCTTGAGCTGATGTTGATGACTCAGAATCGGTAGAGATAGAATCGTCTACTTCAAAACATAGACGACGCAAAAATTTGAATTTTATATGTAAATTTTATATGTATTTATTTTTTATCTTCTTTGATATCAGTTCAAGTGGTTGCTCAGAATGTTCAATTAGCTGTTGGTTATTCTTCCCTAAAGTTGTATCTATTTCCGTACAATTAACATTTTCACTAGTAGATTCAACATAGGATTTTCATTTTTTGTATTTGCGTTTGAATTTTTATCAATTTTTTCAAGCCAAACCATATTTTTCAGCATTTTTCTTGTAGATAAATTGTTGGATACATCTTGTACAGCTTCAATCGCTATTTGCAAATTTTCTATGCTATATTGAACTTTTGGAGTCTTTGGCATACTGAAAATGAAACATTATAAGCCATTTCAATATTTATGCCTGTAAATTGCAAAACAAGTCTAGCAATGAGCAACTTAAACACTGCTACTGCATGGTGGCTACACTCTAATAATAATTTCCCTGGGCAATAACTATACATTAACATATGGCAATAACTGAAATGATGGTGGGCAATAACTAAAAATATACAGATTTACGTGCAGTGATTACCCACCGTTAAAATGACCGTTAGAAATCAAATTTTATCAGTTATTTTCATTGACAATAGAGGAAAGACTTATAATTTCATCATGACTATACACCATTAGTTGAATATTAAATAACTTGCAAAAAAAATGAACCTCTAAGCAAGTAATTCCTTAGTAAAATTGTTAAAGTCTTTACCTGTTTGAGTAACATTTTCACCCGTCTTGACAAAATCCGTCATATCTTTTTTTTTTTAGTGTTTCCTATTGTAAATTTTAAATCTACTGTACATTGATCTCGGAGCCATCTACTTAGTAAATTCAAATCTAACTAGAGTGATTCAAAGTCAGCTCCTGACAATATTATTCTTAAAGCGGGCAATCACTACCAGTGGGCAATCACTCTCTGGTTTACCCTACTTAATTTTTGTCGTAATAAAGTTGAAGATTGACCTGATTTTAGAATATTTATGACAAAGACGGTAAAACGAGAGAAGTTCAAAAATGTACAAATAACTGTTTTGTTTATTATACACTAGCTTTCCGCCTGCGGCTTCGCCTTCCCGGAATTTTGTCTGTGACAGAAAAACTTTATCGCGCGCATCCCTGTTTCAAAAAACCGGGATAAAAACTATCCTATGTCCTTTCCCGGGACTCAAACTATCTCTATGCCAAAATTTCAAAATTCATCATAATCGGTTCTCTGGTATAGGCGTGAAAGTGACACAGACAGACAGAGTTACTTTCGCATTTCTAATATTAGTATAGACTAGCTGCTCCGGCTATGTTCATAAAAAAACACGTAGGATTCTCATGGTGAAAGAATTTTTCATATCGATACAGTAGTTTCTGAACTTATTCAATACAAACAATCAACACTTTCCTCTTTATAATATTAGTGCAGATTCACTCAGCTGTGGGCTTTATTCTGAGGTAGGCAGCAACGTTATTATTACAGATTCCATACCACAGTTTAAAAGTTAAAACTGGGTGATTTTTGTCCTGTGATTCCCTCATTCAATATTAAAATAACTGCCGCATAATTTATAGAATTTTGATTCTTCTTGTCGTGTCGACAACAAACCTACACAGTATCAGCCTGAAACTCTGCTACAAGAGTGGATTTTCCAGTAGCTTTCATTAAATCTACCTGTGTGCAGTTGTTTGGGCACGCAGGGCACTTAAATATACGAAAAATTATCTTGGGATTTTCACATCTCTTTATAGCTACTACTTTACCGCCTTTGTCATAAAAATTATATAAAACTTCCTTATATTTAAAATGTATGTTGTACCTATTTGATAGTGAGATATGGTAACTATAGAAGGTACTAAAAGTATAAAGAATAATGATGTATGTATTTATAATTAGGTGCTCAAGTTAAAACTGTACGTGTTAAATTATATTCCAAATTATATTATTGTATTTAATGATATTTATTGATGTTATAAATGAAATCTAAAGTCTTCTGTCGATTCAACAATGCAATGCTATTATTATACATTCCTTGTTATTTGTGTTTAGCGACAATACTGCATGACAATCTTGTAAAAAAACATACAAAATTACTTGAAAAAATTGATTTAACCGCCTTGCGTTGCCTGGTGGTTTGCGAACTGAATAAAGCCAGGTGCGTTGTATATTTAAATTAAATAAGAGACATTTGTGTGTATCTTAAATACGTTTATTTATAGTAATACTAGCTTTCCGCCCGCGGCTTCGCCCGCGTGGATTTTTGTCTGTCACAGAAAAACTTTATCGCGCGCGTCCCTGTTTCAAAAACCGGGATAAAAACTATCCTATGTTCTTTCCCGGGACTCAAACTATCTCTATGCCAAATTTCATCAAAATCGGTTGCGAGGTTTAAGCGGGAAAGCGTAACAGACAGACAGACAGACAGAGTTACTTTCGCATTTATAATATTAGTTGGGATTTTTTATTAATCATATATTTTTTAAGTATGTTTGTTTAACCGGTAGATAAGCTACAATACAAGCCCTGCTCATTTTTCATCGAATTCGAATACATTTGTTGTTTTATTGCCTTTTATTTTTGCAAGATTGGCATATTCTATTGCCGCAGTTTATGTTTATACATACTTATTAAAATGCCGGGGCAATTTCACCGAGATGGGGCTAATTCACCGAAAAACAAGTCAGTTACAAAGTCGCTTCACAAGTTCACATAGAATCATACAGGCGATTTAAATTTCAAAATGTGCGATTTTATGGGTTCCTATAGTTAAAAACACCTCATAGATGTATTTGCCCCAACATTCCATAAAGTGGTAATAATGAATTGAATCTTCCTTTATTAAAAAATATTTGCCGATTTATTGTTTTGCATAATTTTCATGATCCGTACTAAGTGTATGAGTGTTGATAATATAAAAAAATCTTGTAATAACTGTTTTTAGGTATGTTTTTTCCTCCGAGATCAACCTAGTCCTCATAATTTCCAAATGGGTCCACTGCAATAATGACAGATGTCCTTTTTCCTTTCTGCGTCAATGTTTTTTTTTTTTAATTTATTTAGGAAAACAAACAACTGAACAATACATATTTTTTCTTAAGATAGTTCAATAAATATACAGACTAATTGGACAGTCAACACCGTTATCCTAGTTTAATACACATAGTAGTGTTTCACATAATACATCTATCTCAGTATAGTTGTTGCAATTCACAAAGGCGAGTGAGGCTCACTCAGTGAGAATTACATGTGTGGTGGCTCGCTACTGTTCGTTTTCCAAAAGTTTTGATAGACATTACACTATCGTTATGTGCATAGCTGGGCATTAACTCGTTAATCCGTTAATCGTTAATTAACGAAGTTAACATTTCTATTAACGGATTAACTTTTAAGTTAACTTAAAAAAATGTTAACGGACTCGTTAACTTCCGTTAAATTATCCTAAGTCCGTTAATCGTTAATCCAGTACCTACTATTTACCAAAAGCACGCTAAAAACGCTAGAAAAACGCGTTCTGACAAGTACGTTCGGGCTTTCAGAACTTCCAGAACCCAAAACGACAGTTTTTGTAACCAGATCACTAACGACACTTGTTAGTATGTGTGGGACAACTCTTGCAACTGAATTTAAGACCAGTTCTCCTCTATCGATTGAGCTGAAATTTGGTATACTTATGTAAGTACGATGACAATGCAATGTTATGATACCATTGAGCTGGTCTGATGATGGAGTCATGAGGTGGAGTCATCGCATCGAATTTGGGTTCGTTGGATTTGTCTTTTCGAGCACTTTAGTACTAGATGATGTCCAGGGTCCTGATGATGGAGTCGGGAGGTGGCCATAGGAATTCCTAAACGAAACGGTGGAAAAATATCGAGTTTGGGTTTGCTGGATTTGTCTTTTCGAGAACTTTGGTGCTAAATTGTATTGTAATTGAACCAAGACTCTGAGATTGAGATACTACTAAAAAGTGTAAAATAAAATTATAACTTTTTTAAAAACAAGTTTTTATTCTGAAATGCAGTTTTACTAAAACAAAAAAAAAATTGTACTTATGCAAGGTTCAAATAATTTCGAAAGCTTGTAGCGCAAACAAAAAAATTGGCCAAGTGCGTGTCGTGCCACGCGCAGTGTAGGGTTCCGTAGTGGTCCGTCGTTACCACAGTATATTTCAGAAGCAAGCAATTACTTCATCTACAGTCACTTTTTATATTTTCTTCTAAGGAATTTTCACTAGTTAACAAATTTTGTAATACATGAGTTAAATGACTATTACTCTCAAACTAATTGATGTATCTTAACCGCTATAGTTTTCCTTGAAAGTTCATGAATAGCAGTATTATCAAGAATTTTTCCAGATTTTTCAAGCCAACAGTTTAGTTCTTAGAGGGGGGGGGGGACGCCCTACTCGAACAAAAATTGGCGCTTTAAATTTTAATAATTTGCAAACAGATCCCTAAATGGAAAAAAGTCTTAGGAACCCCTAAGCCATTTTAAAAGACCTATCCAACGATACCCCACACGATGGGGTCGAAGATGAAAAAAAAATTCATCCCAACTTTACCTACATGTAAATTTTTTTTTCAAAATTTTACTCTACCGTTTTGTCGGCGTGATTAATATACATATCTCTACAAAATTACAGCTCCCTAGTGCCAATAGTTTCCAAGCAAAACCTCGGACAGACAGACAGACAGACAAATCGAAACTATGAGGGTTCCTTGCCAGGACTACGGAACCCTAACAACCTAACAAGCTTTCGAAATTATTTGGACCTTATATACATACAATTATTTTTTTCGTTTTATTATCATGTGTTAACGGATTAACGATTAACGTTAACTTGCGTTAAATCTTGTGAAATGTAACGTTTTAACGTTTAACGAAGTTAATTTTTTTATTAACGGTTTAACGATTAACGAAGTTAACTATTTGATTAACGGTGCCCAGCTATGGTTATGTGCATGTACACTTACACATAAAGCTCTCTCGCCTTCGTGAGTTGCAAGAACTATACTACTCAATCCACAGAGCTACAGTGTAAGCTCTGTCAAATACGGTATGGAAATAACAAATCAAAATTGTGGCTCTAAATTGGTAGTATAGCGGTCATTGATTTTTTACATTTGGAGTTTATTTAAAAACAATATTGCTTAGTAGTCCGATGAAAAAAGCACATTAATCATTAATGCAGTGTGTACCTATGTTTTATGTGCGCGCAGACTATCAATTTTTTTTATTTATATTGTGCCTAACGGCACTGTCAAATTTTGTGAAAATGTGTGATCGCGCTCACGTCGACTCTTTCCCATGAGCCCAGGGCATTTCCCATCTTAACCCGACAGGCTTCCCTGAATGGGGCAAAATGGGAATTTTCGTGTAATTTTGCCCCGATCGTGCCTTCGGGAGAAGGTGGGAAATACCCATTAAATGATAAATATCGACACTACAAAAATCTTAATTATTATTTATTGATCTCTATTATATCGTTCCTTAAGTTAACTGAAGCAATACGTTGCATATCTATGTATAGAGTATATTTATTGCAATTAAATAATTTAAACGAACATGATTTTTATTTATTTTAGGTACAAAAAACTACTATGCAGACAAACTATGCGTAGATAATGAACTTGTAAGAAGTAGGTAAATGTAGGTAGCAAATATTATACACCTGGTTCTTTTTTATATTTTTTATTGTGGCAATAAAACTTTTTTATTTCGCTAACGTCACGCGGTTGGAAAATTGATATTAATAATGTAACCTATCTAGAACATGGGTGATTTAGTTCTATTGTTTCTTCATTGATTAAGGGTGGATTTGACCAAACAAGAGTAAATATTAATCTCAGAATATTGGGGGAGGCCTATGTTCAGCAGTGGACGGCTTGTGGCTGAAATAATGAATACTAAGAGCTAAGCTATAGGACCACAGGTACGTTCCTAGTGGTGGATTGTCCTGTGGACCAAGCTAGATCAAGTTTCTAGGCAAGTGTTTCACACTTGCGTTCAAAAATTTAAAACTAAAAAAATTTTCTTTCAGCCTACATAATTACAGTGCAGTGATGAAACTGTTTTGTAATGCGAAAAAAAATCTGGACACCGCGGTTCAGTCACACTCCATAACTCCATCTATCGGTGATCGTTAACATTAACTGCTTGGGGAAAGTGGTTTGTGCTTTGACACAAAAAAAAATTGATTTCTTTACGGATTTTGATGAAAGAAAGAAAGAAAGAAACATTTATTATGACGAAACTTTACAATATTATTGTTTATAACCTAGAATAACATACTTAGCTAATAGGCTATAATTTATGACGATTTGTGACAAACTAAATTTCACTCGGGTGAAGTCGCGGGCAAAAGCTATTTCATAATAAAGTATGAAGTAAGATAGGTAAGGATTATTTTATTTACGTAGTAGGTAACAACATCGTATCAATCGCCCGAGGAAACCCACGAAACACTAAGGCTGGGTTGCACCATCTTATTTTAACTTTGATAAACGTCAAAAATCTGTCAAACTCCAATACAAAAACGCTGGTTATCGATAACTATAAAGTTACGGTCATAGTAACGTGGTGCAACAGGCTTATTTAATTATTTTTTTCAAGTCAATGCCCTTAAATTTAAAGGCATTGACTTCATTTTATTGAGGCTATAATACTTCGTGTGGATAATTGCAGATGGGACGAAAATACCTGTTTGGCCATTTGGTTTTCAGATTTCGGCAAGGTACACTCAGGCACAATATTATAAATCCTCCCCACCTCCGTGGTTGAGGATTCCGGGTGAAGCTCGCTTCCACCTTCGGCCTGATCATCACTTACCATCAGGCGAGATACAGGCCAAGAGCTTCCTTTGTGCTTCCTTGTTGTGGATAAAAAAAAAACAAGTTTTAGGCTAAGTTGCGCCATCTTACTTTAACTTTGACAAACGTCAAAAATCTGTCAAATTCCATACAAAACGCACCGGTTATTGTTATTTTTACGGTTAAATTCCCTATATTTATCAAATTAAAAGTTAAGTTTTTTCTAAAATGACTTTCAGTTCCCTTCAAAGTGTTTAGTAACAGGGAAACTTACTTTCTGAACCGTTTCATGAAGTTGACTGTACCAGCCCTGTCCGCTCTCGTTTTGGATAATTATGTCCAATAATGCAGTTAAAAAACTGCAATTTGGCAGGTCGTCGTCCAACGTTTTTATTTATATTAACCGGCAGACAGTGGTGACTGAGTTTGTTGCGGCGCTTCTTCTCAGCACTTGCCAAATGTTGGTCTCGAAGTGCTGGTAGGGTAAAAAGATTTTGAGACATGTAGAGGCTCCTTAAGAGCAAAATGACGATTTGTAAGAACTATTTATTAGTCTAAACAAATAAAGAAATTTTGACTTTGACTTTCAACATCACACAAACTAAATCTTTCCTTTCTGATTTTCTGATAATATATTTTTTAATTGAACTTTACAAACATGGTTTTGTTTTGTTAGTGAGGTCCTTTTAGACCTAATACATTTTAAACATGATTTGAAATACTTAGGTAAATAGATCAACAATAATGTTCAGCATGAGTTTTATTAACAATGGTAATAAAACTCATGCTGAACATTATTGTTATGGGACAGAATTAGGTTTAACGTGAGATTAATGCCCGTTTTCACCATCAATCCCTAATTTTTAAGTGAGCCCTATGGTAACACATAACAGGAATTTTGTTTTCATAGGGGTCACTTAAAAATTTGGGATTGATGGTGAAAACGGGCATAAGACCACCAAACCGAAAAGATTATGCTTCCACTGGAAATAGAACCTTGGATCTCTAGGAGAGACGTAGACTTACCGCACGCACACACTGACAAAATTCAGCGCACCTCACCGCTAATCAACGCTAAATTTTGCCAGTGTGTGCGTGCGCGCCGCATACGTATTGGCGCGCTCAGATACAAACCGCGCTCGGGCGTTTCTATGAAGATGACCTACTCATTTGTATTTACTCTGGTCTAGGCGTCTAGCGCACAACTAACACGAATGAATTCAAAAACGATGTTTGCTTAAGAGAAGCAGCACTTCGAACGCTCAGCGTTGAATAGAGCTCTGTGATTGGTTCGTGGGGTTCGTTCGTCCGATGGGGCAGCAAGGTTCTGGAGTAAGGGCGCGTACCGTAAAACGCAGTGTGGGACATCCACCCACAAGGTGGACCGACGACATCATAAAGGTAGCAGGAACGCGCTGGACGCAGGCCGCTTCCAACCGAGCAGCATGGAAAGCATTGGGGGAGGCCTATGTTCAGCAGTGGACGTCCTATGGCTGAGATGATGATGATGATTAGTTCGTGTGTCACCCTGTGCGTCCACGCACACTGTGAGACCTCAAAAAAGTTTGTGAATTCGGGCGTTAATCAGTGCCTGAGGTATTATATGACGTGACAGACAGACCATACAAATTGATGCACATTTGAAGTCTCGATGACGTCAAAAACCCTTTCGTGCCGCTCCTATATAGGCTGAAGCGCTAAACCTACAGTTACAGATTTGTAAAGAAAAGTGAGTTAGTTAAACAGCTTTCAGTGTTTACCAAGTCTTCTCCAAACAATGAGCAATAACATCAAGTTTCCCATACGACAGTTTACGTGAACGCCGTTGTTGTGCTGACAGTCGGTACACACCATTAAATATTGTGATTGGTTACATTACATAAGGCTATGGCACACCACGAGCCTATAAAATTATCACTTCACGGGATTTATTGCAACAATATATCTATTTTAACGGTAAATAAAATATTTACCCTCCCGACGTTTCGGCTCGGTATTATAGTAAAAATGCAACATAATAGTTTAAAATATTATACCACGAGCCTAGTCAAGGCCTATCCTACTAAATTTCTACTGATATTATAATTCAAAGGTGACTGACTGACTGACTTACATAGAGATCTATCAACGCACAGCCCAAACCATGGACGGATCGGGCTAAAATTTGGCAAGCAGGTAGCTGTTATGACGTAGGCATTGGCTAAGAAAGGATTTTACGTAACTGGATTGGCCACACTCTCCGAAGGGACCCCGATCACATCCCTAAGCAGGCTCTGGATTGGAATCCCCAAGGTAAACGCAAACGTGGCCGACCCAGGCAAATTTGGCGGCGCACTGTAGCGGACGAGGCGAAGAAGATCGGCAAGACCTGGAGCGAGATCAAGCGAGAAGCTCAAGACCGAACGAGATGGAGGACTGTTGTGGACGCCCTCTGCCCCATCTAGGGGACATAGGACCATAAGTCAAGTAAGTCAACTAGTTTCAAAATATTCCGTGCTATAATATTGATTGATAAGTACTCAATGATAATAAAATGTAATAACTAATTATAACTCACTACTACTAGCAACTCGAGGCGGTCAATATTCTTTGTGCAACCACAGAATAATAATATACCTAGTTAGTAAGAACCTAATATGCAACGCACACATAACGTAAACGCCTCGCATCGCGATTGACAGAGCGCGAAAGGCGATGACAGCGCGCGAAAGGCGATGACAGCGTGCGAAAGACGATGACAGCGCGCGAAAGACGATGACAGAGCGCGAAAGGCGATGACAGCGCGCGAAAGACGATGACAGAGCGCGAAAGGCGATGACAGCGCGCGAAAGGCGATGACAGCGCGCGAAAGACGATGACAGCGCGCGAAAGGCGATGACAGCGCGCGAAAGGCGATGACAGCTCGCCAAAGGCGATACGGTGTTGATCCCTTTCCGAGTTGATAAGTCTGCTATGAGCTTTAGAACGACATTTTTACTGATGGTGTCTGGAGGCCTTAATAAAGAATATGACAAGCGATTCTTTTTACAAGCTTTTTTTGATATCAGAAACCCACAAGGACTAAGTCAGAAGCCGAAACTAGTCAAATATTTCGTGATACTCTAATGAAGAAATTGACGAGCTATAGATACAATAAAAAACACCATTCATCAATACAAAAACATTTCGTTGAACCATGCTAATCTAAAGTTGACATACAAAAATGCTTTAAATTATTTGATAACACTCACAACGAACGCGAATTAAAATCTAGAGCCTCCAAGATACTTGTTTGATAATAAACTAAGTAATTTCAACACGTTCTTCAGTTTAACTTCGACTCTCGCTCGAGTCGCGCGGCGGTCGGCAGCCATTTTTTTTCTACCGAATTTCGCGCTCAAAATCTTTTGGCCCTTTTACAGTCCATTTCAAATTGAAAATTATCTTTCTGTGTTCAAAATGTTCTTGTTGAGCAGAATGTTTCGAGGAATAAGGTAAATAAACAGTTATCTATGTTATCATTGTGATTCACGTGTTGATTGCATCTTCAGGAAATCTTTTACAGGTTTTCTTAGTCATTGTGATTTTTACGGTTAGAACTGTAATCAGACAAAAAATAGGATAGTTAATTCAATTTCTTGACATTCAACAACAAATACTAATTAGTAAGCATGTAGGTATTCTGCTTTTTTAGATAACTAGTTAATGTTTAAAAATTTTATTCTACCGCCACGAATTATTCTCTTATGTTTTTCGCGATAATCTAGCAAGTAGATAACTATGCTAATACGTAGGTAGTTTGCAAATAACATTATTATAATGAAGGTAAATATTACTCATCATTTCAATGAACTCGGCAAGGTTCTTTTCAACTGAAAACACACATAAGTCGGTATGTGAAGTAGCTTAAACCACGGTAATAGTATTACCGTGCTTAAACATTTGTTTTTTATTTTAAAAGTCATTAGAAAGTAACTAATGTAATTAACAGTTAGCCCCTTTCTACTGGAAGATATAACTTCCTAGCGATAAGACTGCTTATTTTTGTGCCGTTCCGATTTGGAATTCATGTTTTTTGCATGGTTTTAGTTCTAAATATTTTAAAATCTCAATATGATTTCTAAACTGAAGGGCTAACTATAATGTATTTTTGACTTGTTACTTAACATTTTAATTGCAATTTGGTAGTCGAGTTGCAGATTTTTTTCTCATTCAAACCTTCGGGCGATTGGCACTAAAGCCAGTGTCAAGTTTATAACACACTTTTCAGGTAGTCACTAACCCCTAAATATTACTAAATTTAAGCCCGTTTTCACCATCAATCCCTAATTTTAAGTGACCCCTATGGTAACACATAACAGGAATTTGGTTTTCATATGGGTCACTTGAAAATTAGGGATTGATAGTGAAAATGGGCATTGACCTACAACGAATGTTGAGAAATGCCCGGGGTTTCCCTTAGGTTTCTAAAGATGTGAATTTTACTGAGCTGATGGCTGAGACCCCACAAAGATTTCTTGCACTGCTAAAAATGCTACAGTGTTTAAAAAATCGAAATCAAACATAAGTTTGATTTGGATTTTCTCGACAACTCAACGAAAACTCTTATCGTTTTATGAATTAAGTTTAGGGAGGTATTACCCTTTTATCTACCTAAACATTAATATGCGATTAAACACAAATTTTGATAGAGTATAGCCTACTTCCTACTAATATAATTCAAAGGTGACTGACTGACTGACTGACATAGTGATCTAATATCAACGCGCAGTCCAAACCACTGGACGGATCGGGCTGAAATTTGGCTTGCAGGTAGATGTTATGACGTAGGCATCCGCTAAGAAAGGATTTTACGAAACTCCACCCCTAAGGGGGTAAAACGGGATCCACGCGTACGAATTCGCGGGGGGGCCGCTAGTTTGAATATAAGTAGTTACGTAGGTACTTACTATTAATGAATAAGTGAAATGGTATTTACCTACTTTAATCATATCTTTACATAGAAACTAGGTAATATGATAATAGTTTATGATATTAAGTCGATAAGAATAATTTATATCTAATAAAGATTCGGTGATCATTAATATCGGAATCAATTAGGTATTCGATTAAATTTTAATCATCACAAAGGCCGAATAGATAAGTACACAATACAATACGTTCATGGGGCGTTTCCCACCACACCTTCCCACCGCTGCAACTCCTGTGTAGCTAGAATCTACATTTTAACCGACTTCAACCAAAAGGAGGAGGTTCTCAATTCGGTTGGGTTTTTTAATACACGTAGATAAATCGTCGAGATTTCTGATCCGATTTACGTATTATTTTTTTGGCCGATGCGGATAAAGATTGCTATTTGGTTCCATAAAAGTTTAATTTATTTGGTAAAAACTGCTCAATTTTTATTTTATAGGCATTTTTGGGTATACTTTGTCCCTCTGACTTGGTGACGCATATTTTACCTGTTTCCGCAGTTTGGTATTTTAATAATGCCTTTAATTTTTCCTCGACAAGCAAAAATAATCCTTTTCGGCATCAGTCGGACTGCCAATTTTAGGGTCCGCTGGTATTTTTGAGCCCACTCCTACTCCAAAACAAGCATAATTTCGTTGCGGGTCCATTAACAGTTAACTTTCCCCCGGGACAAACTTGACCTTCACTGGTTGGGTTTTATTGGCGGTCAAGCTGTAGATCCTGGCTACACAGGAGTTGCAGCGGTGGGAACGAGAGGTGGGAATAGTCACGTAAGCATTATTTAGCTTAGCTGGAGGAGTTAACAGGATTTTTTAAGTGATTTATGCAATTAAAATGATGTTATTTTTTATAATTATTCCCACGTAAGGAGTTCTAAAAATTTGTAGAAAGGGCATTGCATAATAACGGATGCCTCCCTCTAAAATGAATGTAACAGAGGGTAGGTTTACAAATGATATTATTTTTTTATGTAAGTTAAGTACACCCACATCTTACTCTTTATTGTAGGAGGTAATTGTAAAAATTTATAGAAAGAGGGCATAAAATATCGGATGTCTACCTCTAAAATGAATGTAACAGAGGGTAGGTTTACAAATGATATTATTTTTTATGTAAGTTAAGTACACCCACATCTCACTCTTTATTGTAGGAGGTAATTGTAAAAATTTATAGAAAGAGGGCATAAAATATCGGATGCCTCCCTCTAAAATGAATGTAACAGAGGGTAGGTTTGAAAAAGTGTTAGAAAATTGTAAGACAAAGATATGAAAGTATTTTGTCCTTGTCATAACATCCTACCCTCAACATAAATTAGTATCGTTAGTGACAGAATGTAACCTTTTTTGTGAACTTCGCAATCGCACCTGGTGTTTAAGTAAGATGCAGTCTATGATGGTACAATACATAATATCTGCCCTGTTATGTAAGTGAGACGTGGTCGCTTACTATGGGCCTCATAAGAAGGCTCAAGGTCACCCAAAGAGCGATGGAGCATGCTATGCTCGGAGTTTCCCTGCGTNCAGTGGGCGGGGCACATAGCATGAAGAGCTGACGACCGCTGGGGCAGGAAAGTTCTTGAGTGGCGACCACGAGCTGGAAGACGTAGCGTGGGCAGGCCTCCCACTAGGTGGACCGACGATCTGGTGAAGGTCGCGGGAAGTACATGGATGCAAGCGGCGCAGGACCGGTCTTTGTGGAAATCCTTGGGGGAGGCCTTTGTCCAGCAGTGGACGTCTTTCGGCTGAAACGAACGAACGAACGAAGTAAGTGCCTATTAACTCTCGCCTTGAAAAGACCCGGATTATAGTGTTCAGGAAAGATAGCAGCAGGCAGCGAATTCCAGTTCCTAGCTATTCCATTATTGTGTGTTTGGAAAAACAAGGTGTCTAGTTTTTACATCATATCTTAGTACGTGAATCGAATCCTTTTAAGTAAAGCCGTAGCGTCCTTTCACTTCACCGTACAATGTCTACTTTCCCTTTTTGTGACACAGCGTAGGTAGGTTATGACTTAATTATGTCGTACTAGCTTTTACCTGCGGCTTCGGTCTGTCATAGAAGGTAGTTTATTTAGGCAGAAATCCTGAAATTAGCTTATTAAACAACATAAAAAACAGCAAAAAATAATGTCATCCTTTAAAAAATCGGTTAAAAATTGATGAAAATTCCATCAATTTCAATTGAGTAAAAAATTGACATTTTATGTATTATTGTACCTACAGTAGAATCCCGATTATCCGGATCAATTAAAACCAGGGGTGTTCCGTATAATCGAAAATCCGCATAATCGATTTCAAAGTAAAATCAAACAATAATCAACTTTTTACAATAGAAAGGGTTTTCAATACATCATTTAGAGTCTAAAAATCAAAATTTTAGACCATTGGATGAATACATTTCTTTTAACAATGAACTAAGACAAAGTCCAATCCGTGTTACGGTGGCCGCGGCCTCCGTTTTTATCGGTCCAGACCCTAAATCGGTAATTAGAATCTGAGGAATGAGTCCGGATAATCGGATATCCGGATAATCGAGGTCCGGATAATCGAGATTCTACTGTACTTAAAAATTATCACATTTTGTTTAAGTTTGTTTCGTAAACAAATTGTCACATTTGTTTGTTATTTAGTTGTAGACCACTTGTAAAGTTGTAACCAAGAAAATGATAAATACCTCATTGCTATTTGATAATCACTGATATCTTGAATTGTTTGCGGAATGTATACCTACCTAGGTATTTATTGTCAAATAAAATATACACGCGCTGACTTCTGTTAGTAAAGTAGTCAGTTAAGTTTTTTCCTAAAAAAATATTTCTACCCTCATTATGGGACTATCCCACCTCTCGTACCCACCGCTGCAACTCCTGTGTAGCCAGGATCTACAGCTTGACCGCCAATAACCCAACCAGTGAAGGTCAAGTTTGTCCCGGGGAAAGTTAAGAACTATCATTGGAATCGCAACGAAATGGATCAGAAGGATATAGGAGGAGTCGGAAGGTTTGACAGTTCGACTTTCCTCCATAGCAAAGCGGTCCTACCACAAAGTCCTACCCTCATTGTCGGTCTTCCTAGGATCTAGGTATAGGGCAGTCGCTAATCTCAGGAACTACTTACTGGTCCGATTTGAATTAGCTGTGTTGGATAGCCCATTTATCTAGGAAGTCTTTAGGCTATAACACCACCCTACAGCCAACAGGGGCGGAGAAGTAAAGATTTTTTTTTTTAAATGGGAAATATTATTCAAATTTCACGCGTATGTACGAAGTCTCAGGCACAGTTAAAACTAGCAGACAGACAGAACACACTCTTTATGTTTATTGTACACCAAACAAGACAAGAAAAGAAGAGAAAGAAATATACAAAAGATACGGCGAAAAGCTGATGTCTTCCACACAACCTAGAGGACAGTTGTTATCTAAATATACATTTAACTCAAATGTGACTGACTGGCTGACTGACTGACTGACTATAGTATAGTGATCTATCAACGCACAGCCCAAACCACTGGATGGATCGGGCTGAAATTTGGCATGCAGGTAGATGTTATGACGTAGGCATCCGCTAAAAGGATTTTACGAAACTCCACCCTTAAGGGGGTAAAACGGGATCCACGCGTACGAAGTCGCGGGCGGCCACTAGTCGTCAATAAATTAGTCATTGAATGGGAGACAAGAACGGTTAATTAATGTTAAAGATACTGTCTCTGTATCGCTTAGGCTAATATTTACCTCGGTGGCCTTCAGTCTCGTAAGTAGGTAATATAAAAGACAGTGTATTTAGCAGGCTCACTCCACGATATACTTGAGTGCGACTTTGATATTCATATAACAACGCCTTAAGAGTGAATGAATACCTCTTAAATAAATATATTTTTTTTATTTCAGAAATTTCTTTCTTTAGTGGGTTAGTAGTTAGTTACAGAAGTACTTGAGAGTTAAAGAAGTAATTTTTAAGGAGGATGATAAAACTGCGTGATAGTAAAATTACCAAAATGCATTCTCGAGGTTTTCGCGATCTAGTGTTGCATGTTTTAAGTTTAGTTCTAGGCGACAGAACTAATTAGTTTAAATTAAATATTTCCAAAATATAGCAAGAATTTTGCTTACGATAGCAGCTTCTCTAACCTTTATATTTTATGTCAATCGTTAAAAGAATTTCTTGCAAATAAAAGTGATGCTACTTATTACAACTTATTTGTGTACACGTTTAAATTCATTGACTACACTTGGTAGTTAGGACGTTTGAATTACCATGCTACCTACAGTAACAGAAGCATGGAAAAACTAAATATTACTAGCATTTGCCTGCGACTTCGTTCGTTCGGCCCGTGGGTTTTGATTTCAAAATACTTAGTTACCTACTTAATTAGATATATCCTCAACATAAGGAAAACTTTCGTCATTTTGGCAGGTAGGTTCTTAAACTTTCGCTAAGAACGGATTTTACGAAACACCATCCATAAGGGGGTAAAACGGGATCCACGAGTACGAAGTCGCGGGCGGCCGCTAGTGATAAATTGGTAACAGTTTTCTGAGACTTAGACGTAAGTTTTCTGCGAATAACTACAAGAACATAATAAGAATTGATGATTTTAGTTTAAGTACACAATGCTCAATTATCGTCTTGAAAATTAATTGTTTATTTCTTTCTTTTCAGATAGCACAATGAAGATGCAAAACCATTGCAGTGATAATTAATCAAGAATTAGTTTATTTATAAGTGAAAGAACATTAGTGAAGTTTATTGAAAATGGAGACGACACAATTTAGCAATAAAAGGGACTCGGTAAGTTTTTATTTGGTTTATTTTTATAATTTTGTATGCAGTACAAAGCAGGTATTTTATTTATTTATTTATTATTATTATTTGACCGTAATCGCACCTGAAATATAATAGCAAAATACCTACCACTCATTGATTAATCACGAAATCTCAGAAACTGTAACACCTATAAACTTAAAATTTAGTAGGTAGATCCTTATAAGGTTAAGAACAGATTTTACGAAAGTCTACCCCTAAGACCCAGAACAGATGGTGAAACGCCACTGCAATGAAACTGATTGAAACTGCAACTTTGTGATGATTCTGATGAATGAAACTGAAACAGAACGTTTCAAACTGGTCGCGTCATGTGTGGTCTCTCAACGGACGCTATGGCAGAAACTTAGATGCAATTCAAAAGTAACTAGCAGTTGCAGTTTCGTTGCAGTTGCGTTTCGCCGTCTGTTCTGGGCCTAAGGGGGTTGGAAGTTTCCATGCGAACGAAGTCATGGGTGGCACATTCACGAATACTTACATAAACAATATACAGTGTGAGTCACGTTAAAGTGTACATATGAAAATAGATGAAACTAGACCTGTTTTTATCGACAAAAAAGAGGTCAAAAAATTTTTGAGAATTTTTTTAAATTTTTTATAGAATTTTTTTTCTTCCAATTACTTATCGTAAAGAAAACGTAATAACTTTTAAACTAAGTGGTAGATCCTGATAAAATAAAAACAGTAATAATGCTAAATAACAGGCGATACTAAAAAAATAAAAAAACTACACAAAAAAGGCCAAAAAATAATAAAAAATGATACTTTTTGAAAAAAAACTGCTTAAAAATTCGTGTTTTTTTGGTTATTTGATAAATTTCTCCAAAAAATGCCCCTATAACCGGTAGTTTTTATTATTTTTTATTGTTCTCTACCGTATTATCTTTGTAAAACCAAAAATAGCATGTCTCTATCCCTATCACAACATTTGCTATGATCGTTTGAACAAAGGCCTGCCACAACATTATTCTCCGCTACAGGTAGAGACAATTTTAATTTTAACTAAAATGCTTATTTTACTTCGAAATCTTTTGTTTTTATTTGAAATCTAACTTGTCTTTATCAAAATTACAAATCTAGAGCCATTTTCAGTTTTGTTGTTAACGAAGCGTTGAATGGCACGCCCGGAGAGGCTTAGTTCAAACGATCATTGCAAACGTTGTGATAGGGATAGAGACATGCGATTTTTGGTTTTACGAAGGTAATACGATAGAGAATAATACAAAGTAATAAAAACCACCGGTTATAGGGGCATTTTTTAGAGAAATTTATCAAATAACAAAAAAAACACGAATTTTTAAGCAGTTTTTTTTTCAAAAAGTATCATTTTTTATTATTTGTTGGCCTTTTTTGTGTATTTTATGTATTTTTTTAGTATTGCCTGTTATTTAGCATTATTACTGTTTTTATTTTATCAGGATATACCGCTTAGTTTAAAAGTTATTACGTTTTCTTTACAATAAGTAATTGCAAGAAAAAAAATTCTATAAAAAATTTAAAAAAAATCTCAAAAAATTTTTGACCTCTTTTTTGTCGATAAAAATAGATCTAGTTTCATCTATTTTCATATGTACACTTTAACGTGACTCACACTGTATTATAGTTAGTTATAACAGATTAATTCGGTTATAAACTCTAGAAAAGACAACTCAAAGTATGATGCTTCAACTTCTCGCCAAGAACCTTGATGTTTCAATTCAATAAAAAGTCATGGTTGTCCTACTGGTACATGTAAAGTCGAAGTCAGATCGTAAAGTAAAATTAAATTTTCCGTGAAATAGGCTGAAATTGATTACCTTACAATTACAATACAGAAAGGTAGAGAAGGATCGCTTTAAAATATACGTCTTTTGTAGAGCCATTCATCATCATCATCTCAGCCATTGGATAGGACGTCCACTGCTGAACATACCTAGGCCTCCCCCAATGCTTTCCATGTTACCCGGTTGGTAGCGGCTTGCGTCCAGCGCCTTCCTGCTACCTTTATTATGTCGTCGGTCCACCTTGTGGGCGGCCTCCACGGCCTTGCTGCCCCTTCGGCCGTCAGTTCTGCGTACTATGTGCCCTGCCCATTGCCTCTTCAGCTAGCTAATCCGTCGAGCTATGTCAGACCTGGACCTACCTACTGAAATTACCTATGCTATGATGGCAATTACTCGCTCAACTCGATAACATTGTTACGAGTGCTGGACTGATAACAGAACAGTGTGTAACTACAGTTAGAACCAACACGTAGGAGCCCTTGAAAACTGTGAAGTAATAGCACCTTTAACTAAGGGTGCACTTTGAAGTAAGAATTAGGTAATTTCAAATTTTTCCTACCTACTGAAGGTTCGATCAAAATAACGCGATCAGCCGGCGTGCAGCGATGGCGATCAGACTTAAAATGCATTGATCGCCATCGCTGCACCCCGGCTGAATCCGTGTGATCGCGTTGGTTTGGCTGAACCTTGATTTCTTCTACTGATCGCCATCGCCCACGCGGGCTGCACGGGTTGGTTTGGCCGAGCCTTAGAGGATACTGGCTGCAATTTTTCTCCTTTGAGAATTCTTTGTTTGTGTCAATTCTATATGGTCACGTAAACGTATAAATTTAAGGGTTTGTTATCATTTAATTACCCATGAAATGTTTTTCAAAGTCTTTGTATTGCACGTATTGTTCTTCATTTTCTTATTTAAATTATTTTGTAGCGGAGCCGCTATTAAGATTCTTTGCCTTTTTTGTGTAATCACCCACCACAAGTGGTTTGAATGAATTACTTAGTCCGTCACTAAAAAAAGTGATTGCCTACCTAAAACTTATTTATTTTTTGCAAGTCCATATTACCTCAACTTCGTACTCTTATTTCCTCTGATTAATTTCGTTGCGGGTCCAATGACAGTTTCTTTCCCCGGGACAAACTTGACCGTCACTGGTTGGGTTAATGGCGGTCAAGCTGTAGATCCTGGCTACACAGGAGTTGCAGCCAGCGGTGGAAACGTGAGGTTCCCACCTCCCGTAGTTCTGTAAGTTCCACTTGCTCCTGTATCGTTTACAACACACCAACCTTAAAAATATATTTAACTTTATGAGGGTAGTTTAATGCTTTTAGACCCACAAAGTAGTTAACAAACGATTAACACGTTCGCATTGTACAAGTACCAGAACAATGGGTTTTAAATCCATTCTCATCACATTCCGAGGCGTGTCGACTTTACTATGTATTTACAAATCACTCTATCTGTGGTGATGCACCTTTTGTCCGTCTGTTTGGTAAACAAAACCTCCACTTTAGTAAGTAAGTATCACATTTGAATCAGTCTCAGAAAAACGACTGAAGTGTGTGCTGGTTTGGTTTTTATCTTAAATAGTTAGTATCGTTTTTTAAGATTAAAACAGAAAGTTTAGCAAACATTTTTTTTAGGGAATAGTTAGTTTGTGGGAATAGGAAGTCCAATACAAAATTGTGGTCTTGAAAAATTCGTTCAGTCTTAAAAAAAGACTTCCAAAATTTTTGTTTGCAAGGCAAGCATCAAAATACTATTTATATTATTTATTGGTTTTTGGGCTTTCATTTGCGCCAGCTCGACCAGGTTTGATCTATTGTGGAAGCCCTTGTGTTTAGAGTTCACTGCTTAGTCCCGTTGAGTCTAAATCAGTCTAAATCAAAATACTACGTATGTGTTTGTAATACCTACTTAATTAGGTCTATTCCACTTTGATCACCTGGATTTGGCATCCTTTGATCACCTATGGATAAGATTACCTAGATTTAAGTGGCCTTCTTATTCATGGGTGATCAAAATACACCATAGTGTTTAGTGTTGCCAGGAGTCCACTTTGATCACCTGGGTGATCAAATCCAGGTGATTAAAGTGGAAAATGTGGAATAGATCCCTAATTGAGGTAATAAGCTTAATTAGGGATCTTTTTTTATAGGAAGCAAACGGCGATGCTGTGGAGATGAGTCAAGTCCATAAAGGCAACGAGAAAAATAATAATGGACAAGTAAGTTTCCATCATTTGATACTCATTCACCCATCTACACAGCTACCCAATCCATTATAGGTATGAAGAAAGTGATCAATAAATTAGGTAGGTACTAAAAGAGGACATCTTCAAAAAGAATGAAACTTCAGTCGTGAAGAGTCTTTTTAAGCCATGCCAATGCACTAGGTATATTTGCATGGCTTGAAAAAGACTCTCTTTGCATTTTTTATTCACCACGAGGAAGCTCTTGGCTTGCATCTCACCTGATGACCTGATGGAAAGTGATGATCAGGCTGAAGATGGACTTCACCCAGAATCTTCTACCATACAGAAACTGGCTCTATCTTACCTCTAACTGTCGTAACACAACAATGCTGTAAGATTGTTGTTATGGCGACAGACTTAGGTAAAATGGTGACAGGCAGACCTAGATCAAAATCCAATGTGAGTAGCATCAACTCCCAAATTTTGCCCCCACTGGGATTCGAACCTAGGTGTGAAGCAAGTGGTCACAAAGGTGATTAAAACTACCTCTAAAAAAACTATTTATATCACCAGATAGTACACGATACCCTCGACTACGAGCCCTCAGGGTGGTTGGAGACCACGATCACCAAGGTCGGGAGCACCACAGGAGGCTTCTTCCAAAGGAACGGGGACGCCATGAAGACCATATTCTGGTTCATCTTCAATGGGCTGGTCATTGGGTATTTCGCTGGATGCTGGTATTACTGGGCCAATATTTGTAAGTGTTTTTGATTCATCATCATCATCAAAAATAACATAAATCCTGGGTTGCACTATCTTAGTTTAACTTTAAAAACGTCAAAAGTCTGTCTAACTCCATACAAAATCACCGGTACTTACGCAGCCTTTTTATTAAAAACCTTAATCTATCGATGGAGAATACTGTTTTACAATTGATGGCCCATAGCCAGGGCAGAAAAGTTCTGGACCAAAGACGGAAAATATAGTGAAAATAGGTCTTCCAGTAGATTTTCTGAAGGTTGCGAGAATCGTCTGCATATGGGCAGTTCTCTGCTTGAAGCATGTTTTGTTTTATTTACTATAATATGTGTGTGTGAAAAATCTTGGACTCGTCATTGATAGCACTCTGAGTTGGTCTCAGCATGTCAAGGAAACCAGCAGAAAGGTGATTGGTACACTGCGGGCACTGTACCGCTTCAAAAACTTTCTACCCTCCAGCACAAAGACCTTGCTTGTGCGGTCCCTGATCCTGCCTATCATTGATTATGGTGACATATGTTGTACGGACATCTCACAGGAACTTCTGAACAAGTTGGACCGCCTCCTGAACAACTGCATCAGATTTATTTTCGGCCTCCGCAAGTTTGACCATATCTCGTCTTTTCGCTCACAGCTTGGATGGCTTCCCATTAGACAGCGTAGAAACATTCGTTCTCTCTGTATGCTTCACTCAATTCTCTTCAATCCTGACTCTCCACCTTATCTAAAAGAGAGGCTCCAGTACCTTCATTCTACTCACAACAGAAATCTTCGCTCTAGTCAGACTCTTCAGCTTGTCACCCCTCGCCACACCTCCGGCTTCATGTCTGACTCCTTCTCAGTCTCAGCAGTACGGCTCTGGAACGGCCTTCCGGCGAATTTGCGAAAAGCAACCTCCAAATTTACATTTAAAAAGGCTCTGCGCAATTATTTTAAAGACTAAAACTTTTTTCTTATCTCTGACATGTGTTTTGTGTACGCCAATATTATTATTATGTTTATGTATTTAGATGTATGTCTATTATATTAATATGTATTCTTATGTTATTTATTTTATCTAATGCTATGTAAGTATATTAATTAAACGTCATATTTATTGCACCGCCTTAGTCTCTCTACTCGACCTGTGGTTGACTGGCAGATAATGCCACCTGGCATTAAGTCCGCCACTGTACAATTGTATGTGCAAAAAGTGTAAATAAATAAAAATAAATAAATAATAAACAATCATATCCAATTTGGATCCATGAGCTCCGTAAGCCTAAGCACAAGCATCAATTTAATCAAATAGTTACTTCTCATGAAAATTACTATTTAAAAAGCCTTTTCTTTTCCTTTTCTCCTAACGATTATTTCTATTACAGCAAAAGAACCACTAGTACTGTGCAGCGGTTTCGGCAGCCTGATCGCGTTTCTGGGCATCATTTACTTCTTCGTCATCTACTTCATGGTGGTGAAGAGGTTCCTCGGCAAATGGTTCGAGAGGGTCGTGTGGACGAAGGTCAGCGAGTTCATAGGATACCTTTGGAAGATTACGTGAGTTTATGACATCTTCATCATCAGCTTAGGTCAGTCTGTGGGTTGAATGAAGTTAGCTGAAGACATAGGCCTTTTTTGACAATGAAAAATGCAATTAATTGCATATCTATCCTACGGGGATACCTATACCCTGGTTATGTGGGTCTCAACAAGTCAGAAGGACGAGGATACTCACAAAAGGATACCCCAGTGCTCCGTCACTCGCCATAAGTGGGCGATGAACTGTGGGAATTTGGACCAAGCTTTTATTTATTTATTGTAGGTATTGGAAGCTCTATCCACTCGACTTCCCCTAGATGTCGTTCGTAATCGTAAGAGATAAAAGGCTAAGGGATCAATATAATAAGTACCTAAACAATAGGCCTTTCCAACCTATCTGGCCAGCATACGGAGTGTACTTGTCCAAATTCTCAATTATTTGTCTCACTCATTTGAGAAGGCCGTCCTCACTGCAGTAGAGACTTAATATTATTGGATTAGCTTCTGTAATTTTGGATGGCCTAATGGATTGACTAAAAATATTCTTCCAGCCTGTTCCGATGGGGTTTCGTCATAGCTGTGTTGGCAGCCATTGCGGTGTTCATATACTTTGACACGAAAGATGCGCCGGACCGGTTGATCTCTCTTCTAGGACTGGGCATTCTGCTGTTGTTAGGTAAGTTGGTGTTAACTAAGATGTAATAGACCATATCATTTGTAATTCGTTAGCACAAGTACTTAGAAAAATAAATTAACTTAGTAAAATAGCTAACAAATATTATAACGAAAAGCATAGTCGGTGAACTGCCGATATCGGTGAAGGTCGCGGGAAGTGCCTGGATCCTTGGGAGGCTTTTGTTAGCAATTGAAACTCGAGACAAACTTGACCTTCACTGGTTGGGTTGTTGGCGGTCAAGCTGTAGATCCTGCTACACAGGAGTTGCAGCGGTGGGAACGAGAAGATAGTTTCCATTCTCACCTCTCGTTTTGGTTGAAATGTTTTTTGATAATTTTATATTTTACTAACGGTCACTGGGAAATACCAACAAAGTAACGCTTACATGGGTACCAGGACATTCGAATAGAAGGAAACGAAGTAGCAGATGAACTCGCCAGAGATGGAGCCGATAACCCTCAAATCGGCGTAGAACCGTTCTGTGGCATCACCAAACANTTCAAATCCATAAAATCTAGCCAAATCTATCATTATTACTAACAAATACAGAAAAGGATAATAACTACTCTTATTTTTAGTTCGAAATTTTTTACTATTTTGAAAAATAAGTATGGTGCTAAAGACCAGAGCCCCGATTACGGTAACTTTTAACGTCAACAATCCAGACACGCTTCTCGATTCTGCGATACGATTGGTCAAAACAGCTGACGTACGCTGTTGAACGACCAATCGTATCACAGAATCGAGAAGCGTGTCTGGATTGTTGACGTTAAAAGTTACCGTAATCGGGGCTCAGGCTTTAGAGTCTAGCAGCTAGCAGTGGTTCCCAAACTTATTTAGTCTACTGCCCACTTGTAGAATAAATTATTTTTTAGCGCCCCCCATTTTTGTAGTCAAGTCAGAGCAAGTAAGAGTCCTCCTAGTAGATGACGCCTCCCAAGCCTCTACACAACGTCCCGATTTTTTTTCTGGGCCTCTTAACGCCTTTAAGCCTGCAGCGCCCACAAGGGGGCGTTATCGCCCACTTTGGGAAAGACTGAGCTAGACCATCTACGTTAAAGTTCAAACGAAATATTTTCAGAAAGTTTTTGAAGACAATTGGACTATAGTTTGTTGTTTCTTCACTCAATAAGGTAGGTACTTACTTAAATTTGGGTAAAACTATACAATTTTCATAAGCTTAACTAGAATAACACAGGCTTTATAAGTAAGGCTGAATTTATCTATTAGATGCGGACGAAAACGCGGCCGCGCGGGTGTAAACTTGGAGTTTCCCATAAGATCTGCGTTTTCAATTTTGCTTTGTCACAATCTTCACATCGTGTCATGGACATTCTGGCATTCAAACTGGCAATAATTTAAACTGTAGACTGTAATATCACCTTGTCCCGCACCCCCGGTTTATTTTTCGCCCGGATCCGCGACAGTGCTAATTAATCCAAGTTTGTCTTGTTGATTACTTTGACGCCAATTATAACTTGGCCCATGTGTTCCCGACGTTGATTTGTTGGATCACAACGGGATATTCTTGTGACGTCACGGGTGTAGAGCGTGTGTTTGATGACTGTTACATTGCTGGGAAACGCGGATGTTGTAAGATCAAATGAAAAGTTATGGAAATTTTAGGGAATTTAATTTTGTAAATAAATACAAAGTTTTATTGGCTTTTCGGTGACTGTAAAGAAAGACAGACAAAGAAACGTAGTTATGTGCAACTTACTTTTAAAAAGAGGTCATATCCTAAACTTCTTGACTTATTTTGGTTTGGGCTAGAAATGAAACTTTGGAAAGAAAAGTAATAAGGAAAGTTACAATTTCTATCACTTAACATGCGAATTGTACACACATACACCAAGATAAAAGTAAGAAAGAAAAACATTTATTTGTAAATAAATACGAAATGTAATAATAATAATAAATTAAATAAATAAAAAAATTAATGTAAAAAGTAAGAAGGCGTTTATTAAGTAGATGCCACAAAAAGTAATAAAAGAAACACAAGTTTAAGTGGAACAACTAACGACCTTATCACTTGGAAGTCTTAGAACAGATTTCTTCCAGAATACCCAGGCTAAAGATAATATAGCTTAAATTAAAAAGGGGTTAATGAAGAATCATCACGGGACTATTCCCACTAGAGGTGGGCGCCGATATAGAATTGGCCGGCGGCGGCGCGCCGACTTTTTGAGCTCGGCGGCGGCGGCGTCGGCGGCGTGACCTTGTTTGACCTTTGTTAATTAGGTATTTTTTCAAAAATCTGCTTTTTTAGTATCTGTCGTCAAGATTAATCAGGTGATTTGCAGTTGGTTGGGGTTTGAGCCACTAGAGCAGTGGCTTACCCTAGTAAATTAGCTCTCTTGATCATAGATACTTTGATATTTGGATAGCGGGTTTGGCTGAGATCAGGTTCTCGTGTATTTCCTAAAGGCGAGCGTACCAATATGCCGATAAAAGTACCCTTCACATGTATTTTTGAGCTCTTTGGAGACACATAGTTAATGTTGGATGACTGGCGGTGGAATACTACTTCAGTTCTGTTTTATTTATATTTATAGTCTTTCCATGTTATCCTACGGTCCAGGATATTAATGCAGGTACTCCAGCTCTGCAGCTAAAAAGAGAAGATTTAGTCACCGAGTTTGAATTAAAAATGTCTGTCACTGAGATAATAATCCATCAGCAGGTAGTAGAAGTGTGCTAGAAGGTACTTTTTAATTTCATAGAGTAGTCCTTTATGATAAACCCAGCGGAAGCCGCAGCGAAGGCAGACGTACAGGATTCTTTCTTTTCCAAACATTGTACTAATTATGGTTGGTATGGTTTCTGCCAAAATTTATGGTCGGGTATACTATATTACATGGGTCATACTTAGGCAAGGGAATAAACGAGCAAGAATGATCCTTTTCCATAATTTTAATAACACAAATTTCAGATTAATTGAGCTATAAGAGAATTCGTTAGGTGACTTGGCAGCCTTATGGATCATTTCCAAAGTTAAGAGACTTGCGAGGTTCTCACTCAGTGTGGTTATTGTCAAGACCATGGACTGCATGGTGATCAGATCAAATGCAAGTGCTTTACGATGGTCCATTTTTGCTATTTCTTTAGTTTAGCCATCTTAGCGTTAGTTCTTTCGTTTCAGCCGAAAGACATTCTCGCGTCGCTCGCATCCAGGCACTTCCTGCGACCTTCCCCAAATCGTCGGTCCACCTAGTGGGAGGCCTGCCCACGATACGTCTTCCGGCTCGTGGTCGCCACTCAAGAACTTTACTGCCCCATCGGCCATCAGCTCTACGAGATATGTGCCCCGCCACTGCCACTTGATTTTAGCGATTCTGTGGGCTATGTCAGTCACTTTGTCCTCCTGCGTCTTTCGTCCTCAATTAGCGTAGTAGGAATCAATCTTCTACTTTGAACTTGAGCAGGGTAAGAGGAAACATGGCGGTCAACTCCTCAGATAGTCAAGTACAAAGATGTCCAGAAGCAGCATATGAAAAGATGCAAAATGGGCCCTCTCAAATCACAATGGAAAGGTTTGGCAGCACAGCACCTAGAATGGCGGGAGATTGTGTTGTGTAGAGGCGAGTCGAATTCGAGGAGCAGCGCACAACTGAACTCGACGCAAAACGCGATGGTGTAAATCCCGTCCATCTGCCGCCATTCACTATAATAATGTTGGCGGCGGGTAATATCTCTCAATGTGCGAGAAGTTTGCCGCGAAGATTGGCTAGGTAAGCCATATTCGGGCGCACCAGCGCCGCTAAGACAGCTAAGTCGAAGTGGTCACCATGATCGAAATCGGTCGGATGAATCATCATCATCAGCAGGAATCAAAGGCAGGCATAGCTGCAAGTCTCTGATCAAGTCCAATGCTTGATCTTATTTTTTGGATTATATTGAATGAATTGTATTATACTGAATTGTGGCTTTTTTGGATTATATTATCCGTGTCAATGGGTTTAAATAAACCGGTTTGTCATGTAGCAAAGGTCTGAGATTTTTCTTGTCAGTTCGCACTCATGTATTATCGGACCCTAATAAGCGGAGAACACTTTGAGGGAGTTACTTTGTTGCCTTCCAGAGTTTGTGGTTCCCATTTATATTCCGAGACATATTTGCCAATCTCTGTGTGAGTGATTCGCTTAAAGTATAGTCCAATAGTGTGAATTGTCTGCCAGACGAAGGCGAGGATTTTTTTCTTGACAGCAAGAGGGACCGGTACCTCTCGCGATCAATTATTTACTAGACCAAGCAGCAACTTGAATAATGTACTTGATTAACTGTTAATATAGTTAGTAATAAGTTATTCAAACAATTTATTAGTATATCAACGGCATTAACACGTTGAGTGCGAAACCAGGTCTATAGACCTTGTGTACGTCTCGCTTACCGTGCGGCTAAGAAAATTAATAGTCTTCCTTGTCGTGCGAAAGGCATAACTTCGATTGGGTCCGGTGTAGGAAAGTGATGAATATATATCTATGATGTATTCTTAAAATAGAATCCAATGATGTACCTACCTTAATACCAGGTTTTTAGACCTGGTACCGCACGGAAGTAATAAAATGTCTTCACAATGCGAAACCAGGTCGAAGCACCTTGTACCCTGCGCACCTGGTACCGCACCCCACGCTAGCTTCGTGCAGCCAGTGTTGCCTCGCATTCGTAAGAAACGCACATGTCGACATGGCGTCAAGAGAAACAAACAAAATCAAAACTGCAAATTGATTATAATTTAATTTGCTACACGATTTATTGCTAATTTAAATAATGTTTTTCGTGACAAACATTTGAAGTTGTAACTAAATGTTATTAAATAATATGTTTTCTTTAAATATAGCTTATTTAAGTATTTATGCACGTATGTCTTATTTGTAAAATATTTAGACTAAATTATTAAAACATCTTTATTTATTACTTTTTTAATTTTTTTATTAAAACTTAATTTAAACTATCGATATTTGTATTTCACATCCCTAGAATACCCACCAGACTTCCCTACTTCAGTGCGGCACAGGGTGCATAAGCCTTGTATTTTGAATATAGCTATAATTTTTATACTAAACAAGTTATTCACGAACGCCTTCAGGTGTATGTCAATAAATGCATTATTATTAATATTCAAAGAAAAAAAACACAATATCTATTAACATGAAGCCAAAAATAAAATTAATATATATTAAATATTACAAGGTCTTTAAGCCTTGTGCCGCCACAATGTAAGTTTTAATACCAGGTTTACTGACCTTGTACCGAAGGAATGGAAAGTATTAGAAAGTTACTGCCGCAGCAAAGGTGTTAAGTTCGCCTTGTGTACCAATTTATATGGCATTAAAGAATAAATATTATAGTTAGTTCTTCTGTTAGGTATATGGTTTACTGATGGGTCAAAAATGGGCCCTAACGTAGGCTTTTGCGTGTATGGAGAGCAGCCCAAGCTTAGGCTAGAAAAAATTATGCCAACCACATAATTTACATTAACTCAGACAGTCAGGCCGCGCTGATGGCCTTAAACTCCAACTTAATCACCTCAAAGTTGGTAGAAAACTGCATGAGTCGACTGAATACCCTAGGAGAACGTAACAGAGTAACGCTGAGATGGGTTCCAGGTCATGCTGGAATCGTGGCAATGAAAATGCCGACGAACTCACTAGAGCGGGAGCGGAGGGAACACAATATGGTCCAGAACCCTTTTGTGGCATTTCCAAAAGTCTCGCTCGAATGACCCTGGAGAACATCTATTTAAACAAATCCTTTAAGGCATGGTCCGACACGCACTCATTCCAAAGCTCTCATAAAAGTCTATGACCGAAAATGCTCTAAGCAGATCACAGGACTGAGTAGGATCAAAATGCGCATCTTAGTTCGAGCCCTCACTGGACACTGCAGCTCAAACAAGCACTTGTCCACTATGGGACTGTCCGAATCAAGAACGCGCAGGATGTGCCAAGAGGCAGATGAAACGCCACTACACATTCTCACGGCTGCGGACCTTTGATGCGCAAGCGGAGCTTACACTTGGGCAAACACATCCTAAGCCCACAAGATGTAAAACATATCGCCCCCCAAAAGATACTGCAATTTTATTCCTAATGGATGCAGGACTCGGAGACGAACTTTAAGGAAAATAGCGGCGATCACAATAGATCGGTACCGGTCGCAGTGATACTAGGACTTTATTAAACTAGAATAGCCGCTCAGCTCAATAAAAAAATAGTTCTCCTGCGTTCTAAACACAAATTAGTACAGTATAGGAGAGGAATAAATTGCAAATAGTTGGTACAGTATCAGTATCGGCGCGCCGACAGCTGGTCGTCGGCGGCGGCGGCGTGAAAAAATTCGCGGCGGCGGCGGCGCGCCGGCGTGGCGCCCACCTCTAAGCGCGACTGACGTTAACAGAATAGAACGCTGTGATTGGTTGCTGGTGTTCGGTTTAACGGCAATCTTGTATTATTACTCAAAATTTTAGGTACCTAAAATCGTGTGACCCACGTATTTCGCTTTCTCAATTCAAAATAATTGTAAGAAGATATTTTTTTGACTGTTGTGTGGAAAGTATATTTCATTACGATGATTTTAGTATATGCTACACACAAATTGAATGAAAATTGTGAATGCAGTAACCAAATGTTTCATTGCAACCGAAGGTGTGACACGATGAGAATGCGAAAAATGACCCCGTTTTTTATCGTTCCATGTCATTTTTTCGTATTATTTTTGCTTCTATTACGATAAAATTTATTTTGTATGTAGCTAAATAGATATTTTATCATCTGATTTCAAAGTTATTGTTCTAACTTATACCGTTTATGAACTATTATCGTGTGACCATCAAGTTTGAGTATAAATGAGAAGTACCCATAGACTCAACGGGACTAAGCAGTGAACTCTAAAAACAAGGGCTGCCACAATAGATCAAACCTGGTCGAGCTGGCGCAAATGAAGGCCCAAAACCAATAATAATAAAAAAAACGGTCACCTGTGACTTTGTCGCGTGGATCCCGTTTTACCTTCTTAGGAGTGGAGTCGTAAAATCCCGTCTTAGTGAGCACATATTACGTTCTAAAGGTAATAGTGGACGTCCTGCCTGGGGCTGAAATGATGATGATGAGTGAGTCAGTCACCTTTCGCTTTTATAGATAAAAACTAGATTTCTCCCACAGGCTTCGTGTTCTCCGCGAACCCAGGCCGCATCAACTGGCGGAGCGTGCTCATGGGACTCCTCCTGCAGTTCCTCTTCGGGGTCATATTCATTAGAGTCGACCAAGGACGGGCTGTTCTTCAGTGCTTCTCTGATAAGGTGAGTGAGAAGAGCTTGTGACTTTGTAAGTCTTTATTCGGGGGTAGGTAATCGCCGATCGCTGATGATTAAAGTATAGTTAGTAGAATTTCGTCCAATGACCCCTAGCTACCCATCCTTATCGCTCGCGCGTAATTATATTGCTGTCGCGACTGTGCGACGGGCGGCCGCAGTTAGTGTGCGAGCGCGACAGCAACTTAATTACGCGCGAGCGATAAGGATGGTTAGCTTGGGGTCATTGGACGAAATTCTACGTGCTCGGTGACGGGGTTTAGCAGTCTGCTGTGGTCCTTATTTCACGTTCACAAGCGCACAAATGAACTTATTAGTTCGCTGAAAGCCCCTGGATGTAGGTTGCTTCTAACTGGCCTTGCTGTGGCTGAAATGATGACACCCGGTAACAGAATCGTCCTTTTTTCAGGGCACTGAAAAATAAGTCCAGTTACGCCAATGTGGACGTGGTAGTTAGGTACATAGCTCATATTTTCTGCAGTTATTTATCCAATTTATGTGTTTCAGGTGGCAACATTTTTGGCGTACGGCATAGAGGGAGCTGCGTTCGCATTTGGAGACCTGCTGGTCAGGACTGAAGCCGTCTTCGCATTCAGTGTAAGTCAATTGGCACTATTACCACAGCTATTATAACATTTAATTAAAAACCTACTTCATTTAATTGGTTAGGTAATTAATGTTTTAACAATTAACGATTATTTACCTATAAAAACGAACGGAAGATTATGGAAGGTATGTTACTAAAGCCTGGTCCGTGAGCACGTAGAATTTTGTCCAATGACCCCTTAGCTACCCATCCTTATTATGTTGCTGTCGCGCTCGCACACTCACTGCGGGCGCCGTTCGCACAGTCGCGACAGCAATATAATTACGCGCGAGCATTTTTAGCACGAAATCAATCTATCTATCTACCTCCGAAACGGTACCCATTAGGCCTCAGCCTCGAACTTAGCGGGCAGCGGGGCGGCGGCGGCGGCGGCGCGGGAGCGGGGCGGGCAACGCAGACCCGTTCTCGAAACAAGCGGGCAGCTCGCGCGGCGCTTTAGCGGCGAAGTGTTGTGTTCGGGGTTGTGTTGTCGAGATATTTGTTTTTATTCGCAAACGAAATGTCTGAACAACGGCGACAATTTTATTTCGATTCAAATTTATTCCTAATGCTCGATTTATTGTGGGCAAAAGAAGGAGTGCGCTGCCCGCTCGTTGCCCGCTCCGGCGCCGCTGCCGCGCCGCTGTTTTCGAGAACCGGTCTATTTGATTTCACGCATAAGATCCTGCCGCTCCCGCGCCGCCGCCGCTCCCGCCCCGCTGCCCGCTAAGTTCGAGGCTGAGGCCTAAAAGATGCGAGCATCAGGCCTCCCCAACCCGTCTGGCCAGCGTGGGGAGTGTAGGACAAATCCTCCATTTGCCTCTGGTACATTAGAGGGTCGTGCTCCTGCAATGGAGACTATGACGGTGAAGACGACGATAACTCGAAATGTTCGTTAACTAACGATTACCTACGTACCTAACCTTTTTTGTATCTAATCATGGTGACAGGTAGCTTATTATCTTGGAGTTAATAAATGACGTTACTATATTTACAACTTATTTTGTAACGTGGTATTTCCTGCAATAAATAATTTCGGATAGATCCAGTTTATTCTGTAAGTTATTGATACCGTTTGATAGAGCTGTTAGATAGCTAAAGTTGCTGTGCCCTAACTGGGTCCACATTGTATGACTGCCTAAATTGTAAGACCTATAAATGTGAATGCTAATGTGGTTATGCAATAAAAGTATTGAGTGTTGAGTATTGAGCTTGTAGCACTTTCAGGATCAGTGACAAGTTTTTCGATGTCTTGTAACTATAGTTTAGAAATAATCGAGTGAGATCACTTATCGTTTCCACCCTGTATAGCCAGGTGAACTTAGAACAAGCCCAACCGCCAAACCCAACAGAAAAATCAGCCCTCTATGGGAATCGAGCCCAGGACCTCTGGGTTTGATGCAGATCTCTTAGATTACCAAATGACGTTTAGTGTTGCCGCTCTCTCCAACAATGGCTTCCACAGAATAACAGCGTTGTGTTCTGTCTGAGTTCCAACTCAGAGCATGACATAATGCTGAGCGGTTGCCATTTTTGGGTTCTATTCGTTGCACCAACTTACTTACTTTATCTGTCGCCCGAATTCACAAACGATGCTTGCTTAAGTGAAGCAGCAAATCGAACGCACGGCGTTGAATAGAGATCTATGATTGGTTCATGTGTGTCCACGCGCACTGTGATGATACCTCATAGTAATGTTTGTGAATACGGGCGAAAAGAAACTCAACAGAAAAATCTGCCACCACTGGGTATCGAGCTCCAGTTTTCTGAGTTTGGTGCAGGTGCGGTCTTACCACTAGACTGAAGAGGCGGTTAATATTATAAATAAACTTTTTTCCAGTCCCTGCCCGTGATATTCTTCTTCAGCATGCTGGTGGAGGTGCTGTTCTTCTGGGGCGCTCTGCAGTGGTTCGTTCTGAAGCTGGGCGAGGTTCTGCGATCTGCCACCTCCACGACTGTGTGTGAGAGCGTCATCGCGGTGGGAAACGTGTTCCTTGGCATGGTGAGTGGTCATCATCATCATCATTTCAGCCTTAGTGTTAAGGATTTAAATAAAAGAGTCCCTTTACATATGGATTAGTATATTCTTCTTAGGTTGAAGCTTTTACATGGTAAATGGAGAAACATTGAAAATAAGAGCTACGCGCTCGAGAGTTCGATCAAGATGGCCGGACGACGCCGCAGTGCTACTGTTCTTTGCTTCCTGTTTGGAGGCATTAGCGATAGTGACTGATCATCATCATTTCAGTTATATGACGTCTACCGCTGAACATAGGCCTCCCCCAATGATGTCCATTTTGTTCGGTTGGAAGCGGCCTGCATCCAGCACCTTCCTGCTACTTTTATGAGGTCGGCAGTCCACCTCGTGGATGACGTCCATTTGCTTACGAACAAGGAGCATTAATGCTGTTAACCTACTGTTCTTTCCAGACGGAATCCATCTTGCTGATCAAGCCCTACCTGTGTCTTCTCACGCCATCAGAAATGCATGTCGTCATGTCCTCAGGCTTCGCTACCGTGTCCGGCAAGTTTGTCTATTTCATTATTTTAACTAAAGTAGTAGTTAGTGATCTTTTCATCATCATCATCATTTCAGCCATAGGACGTCCACTGCTGAACATAGGCCTCCCCCAATGCCTGCGTCCAGCGCTTCCCTGCTACCTTTACGATGTCGTCGGTCCACCTTGTAGGAGGACGTCTCACGCTGCGATCTTTTTTCTTTTTTTTAGTAATATTTTATTATAAAACTCTCTATGGAGCCAATACTTCACTAAGTAAGTAGGTATAGGTACCTAAATGATTCAAGAATCCTTGATAATAATCGCGAAAAAACAAACAGAAGTAAGTGCCTATTGGGTGTTTGAAATGCCCATACCTACAATCGTAAAGCTTGTGGTAGGGTAGTTCGTTGTGTCCCTATTCTATGCAATTAGTGTTTGAATTTGCATTTGGGTGAGAATCTTGGACGAAAGGTGAGAATCCAAATTGTTCAAAAAACTTGTGCTCATGAATGCAGCACGGGAAATATCGGAATTTTGAATAGGTATTGTTTTATCGCGTTGGGTTCTCAAATTCATAAAAATATCTAAAATAACAAACATTCAGGTCTAGGTTACAATATCGTGCTTTGAAAGAAAGAAACATTATTTACTTTCGATTTCGACTAAGTTAAAGGATAAGACCGCACACCTATAATAGCAATTCTAAGCGAGCGGTGACTAGCAAACAATAGTTTATGATAATCTTTATCTATAATAATAATCTTTCATGTCGAAATAATAGTCAATGCAACGTTGTTTCTACTATTTCTTATCAAATAATAACTTTGAGTATTGCTACTGATACTGAAACCTTTACCTATTTATTTATCTTAATTATTAATCTATTGAAAATAATTATTAGCGCCTTTTGCTCGAACGGGAATTTTTGACAATCGCTGATTTACAAATGATAATGAAATAAGGAGAGTCATACACACAAATGTGCAAGTATTAAACTGTTTGTACGCACGGCGTTAACGTAATATTTGACACAATAATTTATATATTGCATAATAAATTAGGAAGTTAAGTTACAATCATCATCAGGTCATTAATTTCGTCTCCACTCCAGGAGCACGACCCTCTAATGTACCAGAGGCAAATGGAGGATTTGTCCTACACTCCCCACGCTGGCCAGACGGGTTGTGGAGGCTTGAATTTCATATTGGTCCCTATAGTCGCCTCTTAAGACTTCCAATAAAGTAATTATTAACAAAGAGAGCATAGAATAAAACCTAGTTAAGTAATTGCGTGCAACTTGTAGACAGCAGCAGCAGCAGCGAAGCAGCAGGTAAAGGCTAATAAGATGTTTAATGATTACCTATATTGATTAGTGAAAGTACAAAGAAAGAGTGCAAGGTCTTTTTAATGTTACAAGATTAGATTATAATTTTAATACTTAGCTATAAATGCCTCCACTTTCGTTTTATGACGTGTGCATTATAGATCAATAAAACGGATCGATTAAATTGTAGATTGCAATTAAAGTTAATAATGCTTGATAAAACCGGTTTGGGAAAGGTCGATGGTTTGGCTCCATGATATCAATTTGAAGTTAGTGTTCCTAGTTTAGGATCCCTACACACACACCACTCTCAGGCTTATTCCACTATTTTGTTATATTAGGATTTTATTTTAAACGTAATGGGGATTAATGAACTTTTTAGTTCATTATTTCCCATTATAAGTTCCAATTTAACGTTATCGGGGAATACTTAGTGAACAAAAAGTTCACTTATCCCCGTTGACGGGGATTGTCAACGGGGAATACTTAGTGGAATAAGCCTACTCTCAGTATTGGGATGCAAAGCTCGCGGTTTACCGGTACCGCTTCAGCGTTTACAAGTTGGCGCCACTGTTTCTTCTTCTTCTCCTTAATTTGTAAGGCTAAGGTCTGGGATATTACAGCCCACAGACCTAGCCCCACAGATATTTGTGCCTCACCCCAATGAATACGGGCGTTAGAGAACGTGCCCCGTTAACATTGAAAGTGAAATAAACGAATGATTACTTAAGAGTTTATGAATGAACAAGAACCAATATACAGTACAATTTGATCTTGCAACGATGAACAGGACCTAATTTACCAGTGGCGCCAACTCGTGTGCGCAATTATTATCGAAACATTTAATTTTTGAAACTTGTAATATCCCAGAGCGTGTGAATACATTTCCATCCTCCACAGGTACGATTCTGGCCGCGTATATCGGTTTTGGCGCGGACCCGGCGCACCTGGTGACAGCCAGCATAATGTCCGCTCCCGCTGCGGTCTGCTACTCCAAGCTGATGATGCCGGAGACTAAGCGATCGCTGACCACCGTGGACAATATACAACCAATGCGGAGGTTAGTTCCAGAAACAAAATTAGAAGACTTCAACTCACAGCAGTAGTCCTATCATCATAATCAGGTCATTTATTTTCCATTGAAGGATGACCTTTTGAGGCTTGGGAAAAATTCCACCATTAAATCCTCTCTTCCCAGAAGAAAAGGATGGATTTGGCTTATGCGAGCTTCGAATTGTCGTCTGTCGAGAAGAGAATTTTAAAGATTAGGCCCGTTAGGCCTTCGTACTAAGCTAAATATGCTTGCATCTCGAATGAGTTCACCACAATAGTCGAGCGGCGGCGGGGACCGCGTTCCCCGGATCACGAGTCGGCCAGTCCGACCCCTTCACCGTTCGGCTATCGTGACTTGTGGATTCGAATAGACCGACACTGTAGCATTGGGCTATTGAAATCACGTTCGTACGTGTTCACGCAAACCACACGCATACAGTCAGTTGCTGCTGATCTGAGTATGCAGGCAGAAAGATAAAGTCGCGAGAACAAGCACTAACTAAGTAATCTATCGTTTACAGCGAGGATCAGTCAGCCCTTTCCGCGGCCACTCGAGGGGCTACCAACGGAATAGCGCTCATCCTCAACATCATAGCCAACTTGGTAGCCTTCGTCTCGTTCGTAGCCTTCGTGAATGGAGTGCTGGGCTACGGAGGCGGACTGCTTGGGAACCCGAATCTGAATTTGGAGTGGATCTTTGGGAAGATCTTTATACCATTGAGCTGGGTTATGGGTAAGATGATTTTGTATTTTTGAGCTGGGTTTATTTGTAAAATTGGGGGTATTCCCGTTTGTCCCCTACTAGCGGACAGGGAAAAAAAGTTGCTATATCAGTTAGTGGCGAGAATGTCACTAAAATTTTCCCGTTGGCCCCTAGTGGTGGCCGTTGGGAAATAATAGGTTGCTTTTTTTTCGGCATAAAAGATTATTAGGGGATCATAGGTGAAAATAGAAACCAAAAAAAGTTAATTGGTTGTTCCCAGTTGTGCCAGTGGGGACATTCCCAGTTGTGCCAGTGGGGACAATAATGGGATTACATGATAAATCGCGGGAATTTTATCAGAATAAAAAAGTTGTAAGTGCCATGCCATCCTGGATAAGAGTAAAGGTATATTTTAATACAATTTTCAGGGGTGCCATGGGAGGAGTGTGAGCTGGTAGGCTCTCTGATCGGACTGAAGACGGTCGTCAACGAGTTCGTGGCTTACCAGAGGATGGGGGAGATGCTGAAGGCTGGGCTACTCTCGGTAAGTTAAAATAAAGGCCGAATAAAAGCCGAAGATCTTTCAACAAAATAAAATATTCTATACGGAGCATCAGAATCCGTCAGTCCGGGCTATCTCCGAAGTTTATATTAAACCGTTTAAAAAGACTGAATATCGCGTGGTTGAATGTTAGTAGGTTACCCGATGTTATGACTACGAGACAGACTTCCTTCAACTGGGGAAAAATGGGAATTTATTTATTTTTATTTCATAAAAATCACCAACATGATTACACCACAAACTAGTTATTAACAATAACATTTGGTTACATGTATTGTTTTAAATATTCGCTAATAAAGTAAATTCCGTCAAATTGCAAATTTGTACAGAGGTTAGGGTTGCATATAAACATAATTTATTACAAAACAATCCAAAATTTTAAAAATTTTACATTTAGGTGGTTATGGTAGTACCTAGTGTCGATGGGAATGAAGATGTATGTTACCCACGGCACTACTGGCTTGGCAGTGCAGAAGGGAAAAAATATTCCCCACGACACTACTGGTAGTGTGGTTTGGTAGTGCGGTGGGTCAGAAGGGCGAAAGTTTCGATGTCATGATGTCTGGATGTTTGTTACTCTTTCACGCAAAAACTACTGAACGGATTTTGTTGAAACTTTACAGTATTACTGTTCATAACCCAGATTAACATATAGGCTATAATTATGACGATCTGTGACAAACTAAATTTCACGCGGGTAAACCGCGGGCAAAAGCTAGTAATAATAACACTGGTCAACAGTGGTTTTGGTGCCAAGGAACTGTATATATTTTTTGATGAAGGACCTTATACTGGTTGCTTTAGTAGCAAATTTGTTGATTTCCTACGTGTGGTTTTCTAGATTTTGACGTGTATAGAAAAATACAAAATTTCACCAAAATCAGCGTTTATAATATTTTGAAGTGCTTAAAAACTTTCTTTTCCACGACTTTTGTGAATGAGGTGTAATGGAACTATCACGTTACATCCTCCAGCAGTAATCAGCCATCATATAGCTATCCCATCTGCCTTGGTACCTCTCTTCCAATGGTTTTTAGGTCTTGATAGCATCGCTCTCCCTGTTCTTAGCTATAGCATGCTATAGTGACCCAAGATTCTATGGGAATTGGTCAAGATGACTGTGGAGATAGTGCCCTTTGATTTAAATTATTACATCCTGAGTTTTTAGGGCATGTCTCACAATTTCATAGTAGTTACTAGTCCTGTGATTTCGGAAAAAATTTTTAGTAACTTCAACGAACGAAGTCCACGTAAATCGTTCCAAACTTCCATCAAAGTTAAGAAATCAGTATCTTTTAATAATATTCTTATTTGTGGGCCATCAAAAATTTACTGCTTTAACCTTTTTTTATGCTCAAACCAGGATTTTTTTTTGTTTTTTCCTCAGTTTTTCCACTCTGAACATCATGTTATGGCTTCTTTGACCATTGAAACATTGCCTCAGTGTTCACAGCATATTATACAAACAATTTCGGGTATCCACGGCTTGAATACAACCACAATTTCCGACTTAAAGTAAGAAAAATAAGCACTTTTTATTAAAATTTTGTCTAAATTTTTGAAATTCTTAACTGTGTACACATCACAAATGTAACAAATTACATTTGGATCGTTGAGGCAACTTCTTGGCAATGCAGACATGATATTAAAATAAATTTCGTTATAAAAATATACCGATAACATTACAAACTGTGCAACCAAAGTACCGATTAAAGCTAAAATTTAAAACTGAGGGTAGATCAAAAACTACACGTAGGAAAAAAAAAAGAAAAATATTTTTATTATTACTAATACACACCTAATAATAAACTATCAACAGAATTTCGGCACCATTTTAATTTTGATTTTTTGTTGACCAGTGTAATAAATACTCTTTATTGCACACCAAAGAACATAACAGAAAGATTAGGAACACACAAGGTACCACTAGGCGGTCTTATAAATAGCTATCATAATATAATTAATCTTAATCTAATCAAATCGATAATGCATTTCTTTTGATTGGCATTGAAATTAAAATTCCAAGGCTTTGCGATTTGAGTAAGATCTAATAAAAACATTGGCTACTTATGTATTTACCTAAAAAAAAAGCTTACCAATTAATTTTGCTCCAGTTAGAAATCGAATCCAAAACCTCTAGGTCTTACCATAATCCACTAAGGCAAGCTATGTCATGGTCGACAACATTCTTGGGGCTATACATGGAAGGTCACAAGGTCACCTTTCTGACTGTGGCCGTTGTGTAGCAATTACTAATAATTTAATTTAAAAATATTTACTTCGAGTGTTCATTTATAAACAACAAGATACTAAGTTCATCCAGCATGGTAGAGATAGGACACACAGGCTTGCCAAGTATGGAGTCCCAAGATTATAAAAAAATAGTTTTAACTTTTACAGTACACTGGAAAGCAATTTGAAACCCTCATTTTAAAAAACGTGTAATCCGACTGCGTAATCCTATATGTGAATAACTTTTGGAAGCGAAATAAATACGTTTTCCAAGTTCTTTCCACTTTCAGATAAAGTTATTATTGTTTTTAGCCTCGAGCAGAGATGATAGCCACATACTCGCTCTGCGGTTTCACGAATCCAGCCTCTGCTGGCATCATGATCGGTGCCATTTCTGCTATGGCGCCAAACCAGAGGGAAACACTGTCTGGCGTGAGTAAATAATACGACTTAGTACCTACAAATACAAATTTTAATGATTGAGTACCTATTTATTATGGAAATATAATTTAAAACTAGTTTTCTATCCTTTCCCTCTACTTTCTGTAATATTATTCTAGCAGTAAAAACTGTGTAACAAGATTTATAATAAGCTTTGACATCAATAATGAATTAAGAACCCACTCTCAATAGAGTTTGTGACAGGCTGAAATTATACGCGGGAGAAGGAAGTGAGTGCCAACGACCACCCCGGTGTGGTAAGCTCGAAGGGGGCAAATGGGAATATAAATGCCACCTATTTAGTGCTAGCCACCACAGTGGCCAGCTTTATGGGGGTAGATGGGAATAAAAGAGTAGCGGAAAAAGCTAGTATCAATTAATTTGAGAAGTAGGAGGGACTCTAATGAGGATCATTTCGATTTTTAGCTGTGAATGCAGATTTATAGGGCTAAGAAATCCTTAATACACAGTCCAAAAATTTTTGTTCTACGACAAAAATTGACGAAGTTATGGCCAAATTACTAAAAAAGTTCACTGACCGCCCGGCGCGGGACCGTTGACGTCACTGTATCCGATCCGAACGCTGCCGGCGTACTGCGTGGATAGAAAATATTTTTTTCTAGCCAAACTATCAGTTTGAGAGAAAAACTTGTAATGACATATATTCATCAGAATAAAGTAAGCTATCGATAGGTAATTTTAAAAATAGAAATTGTGAAAAAAAAACGAAAAATCCATACGCTCATACGATTCAATGGAACGCAGAGACGCGATTGGGGTCTCTGCGGTGGTATATTTGGCGATTTATTCAAATAAAGTGTTCATAAGTGTTGTTAGAGTCATATCTTCTTCCAAGTAAAATATAAAAATGTATAAGTATTAATTTATTTAGGTACTTCTAACAATAAGGTATAGCTGAGGCAGATACACTCTGCCTAGGCTACAAGACATTTCTATGCAGATCATTTCGATGTACACGCAATACCTACCTGTTATTTAGTTTTTCTGAGTTAAACCTACGTACCTACCTATCTATTCGCCGTTCCCATGGGCGGACCAGCTGCTGCAGGAAAGGACAGCTGCTCCCTCCTGGAAATCTATTTAATCTTAGCCTAGAAGCTGGGTATGACTCCCCCGCCCCCCTCCTCTCCCCAGGTCCCCCAGGCCAGAAGCTGGGTAAGGCTAGCCCCTTCCCCCAGTCCATAAGCATAAGCTAGGTATGACTCCCCCTCCAGGCCAGAAACTGGGCATGACTTGCCTCTCCCCCCCTCCCACCAAGGCCAGAAGCTGGGTAAGGCTTGCCCCTCCCCTAGGCTATAAGCTGGGTATGACTTATCCGCCCACCCCAGGCCAGAAACTGGGTATTAGCATCATATCATGTATTATTATGTTCAATACAAACAATCATTAAGTTACACTCACCCCAACCGCGTCTCCGCATTGCATCGAATCCTATGAAAATGTGGTTTTTGGACATAGCGATACTTAATTTTCACAATTTTTATTTTTTAAAATTACTGGTCGATAGGTTACTTTATTATGATGAATAAATGTTATTAAAAGTTTTTTTCTAAAACTGATGGTTTAGCTGGAAAAAAGTATTTTCCATCCCAATAGTACGACGCCAGCTGCGCTCGATTCGGATATAATGACGTCTCACGGCCCTGCGTACGTTGACTTTTAGCGGCAAAAACGGCCTATGTTTATTACTTAATATCTTCGTAAGTAATGGTCCGATTTGGATAATTCAAAAAGATATATCTTTCTTATGTCTTAAAGATTAACGTGGATACTAGTTTTATTGAATTTTCTACAACAGTACTGATCCTCATTGGACTTTATTTTCAGATGGCGGTGAGAGCTTTCTTCACTGGCTGCGGAATCTGCTTCATGACCGCGTGTATAGCAGGTGTGTACTTACTTTTGAAATTATACTTGAGTTTGAGTCGAGTATTGACAGGACAAAAAGGATCTTAGTTATTTTTAATAACCCATAAGCACCTTCATTTCAAAAATGTATCCATGTGTCCCCCTAGAGGACATTGGGAATAAAATTGGCATTATCCGCTAGTGGGGGACAACACCACTGAAAATTCCCATTGGCCCCTATTGGTGGTCATTGGGAAGAAAATTGTTGCTTTGTCCCTCAGTGGTGTTTTCAATATCCACCACTACTGGTGATAAGTTCGATATTTTATAATTTATTTTATACTAAGATATTAATTTTATTAATTCTTTTTACTTACTTATTTTTCAGGATTACTCATGCCCGAAGGATCATTTGGATGACTAAAGTGATGTTAATTATTATTTAAATCTATGATAATTAATTTTATGTAAATAGACGAATTATTAAGTATTTTATGAAACTTATACAACATATCAACATGTTATACTTATTTTTGTAAATAATGTTTTTATTAAAAACAAATGTAAATATTCTATTTTTATGCATATCAGCAGTTATATTTTTTGTAAATAAATGTTTTTATTAAAAATCTTATATTTGTCAATCCTACTAATATTATAAATGCGAAAGTTTGAATTTCAATAGTAAATAACGTTAATTTGATTAGAAAAGCACTTAAGATTGGTTTTCCAACTTACAAATATTTTTAAATCTAACTTTTTGAAGGAAAAAATAATGCCAATAATATGTTTAACTAATTTTATTGTATTCAAAGTTATAACTACAACATAAAAATAAACTTAGTTTTTAAGACATACATCATGCGTTGTTTTAGAAAGTTTGCTTTGGAATTACTGACGAATGGTGTAAATAATTTTCCTTTACTCCAGTAGCATGTTATCGTCGAGTTGCAACTGCACCATCTGGTTCCCATTGACCAGAACCCCATCGCGTAGGAGGAGTTGGACGTCCATATCCGTCAGTTCCTGAGAAAATAATGATTATGAATACATTTTAAGAAGAAAAAATCCTTGATCCCTGTCATCATCCATAACATCATCATTAAAGTCAAGTCAAGAATATTTCCAAGCGTAGCAAAAGCTGAAGTTTTAAGTACAGTTATAGCATTTAACTCAGTCAGTGCCTGAGGGTGACATTGACGTGACGATATTATGATGTGATAGAGCATATAAATCTGAAATATTATGATCTAGTCTTATTGACGTTTGACGTCCTATGCCAAACTGTATAAGCTGCCAAAGCATACAGAAGTATACTTGCAATAAACAAAAAAATGTTATGAAAGTTTCAGAAAAGCACTGAAGCAAACCGCTACCAAATAGTCAATCTGAAAATCATTAGAGGTTATCTATCATAAAAACTCAAAACTAATTTTATTTTTGCAAGTACGCTTTTAAAAAGCACTACCACTACCACTGCTTCGGGACAATAAATGGGCTAGTGCTGAGAAGAAGCAGCGCAATAAACTCACACCCGCATTCACAAACGATACTTGCTTAAGTGAAGCAGCAAATAGAATGCACAGCGTTGAATAGAGCTCTGTGATTGGTTCGTGTGTCACCCTGTGCGTCCATGCGCACTGTGAGGTTTCATAGTAATGTTTGTTAATACGGGCATCCAGTCACTATTCAGCAGTGGTTTTCCTGTAGCTGAAATGATGATGATGAACTAAAAGAAACTCACCCCACCAGTAACGTTCAACGTGACCGGGAACATTTCCTGAGGGGGCGGGGGTGCATCGTCAGCCCCCCTCTGCAGGATCTTCGGCCGGCGGGGGTGCTTGGCTATACCGCGACCGCGGCGGGGGGGTTGGAAATCTATGTTAATGTAAATTATTTCAGCAAATAATATTATTAGGGATGCTTGAAATGAATGGTTTCTAGACTTCGCTCAAAAATGTGTTTAGTAGACTCTTCTGCAAGTGAGAAGGAAGGAAGAAATTAAAAAATATTTGTAATAGGAAGGAAGAAATTAAAAAATATTTGCGGTGAATTTTTAAGGGGGCCGCTGGGAAAATAAAGTCTCATCTGCCACCATTTTAGTTAATATTTGTAACAAAGGGAAACGGTGTTTCATCATACATTTCAAAATTACAAAATAATATAAATTGGGCAAAAAATAATTCCCACTATGTCGTAAGTGGGGAAATATGGAAATTGACTTGCCCAGAAAATAACAAAAAGCGATTTCAATAGTTTTGACGTCATTATTCACCGAATAAAATTTAATTAACCAAAATGTTTTTCCAAGAGCAAAAGATAATGTTTTAAAAGAATACTTAAAAGTATTTAATTGGTATTCCTAAATGGTGCCCACAACCCAGTCAGCAGTAGTCAATACTGAAAGTAACCAAGTCTATTACCTGAATCATCAATGACAGGTTTGCTGTAAGTGACCTGTGTACGCGGAACGCTTCCTAGCATAGACAACGCTCGCGCGCAGTTTGGGATTATGCTTGACGTGCCCTGAAAGTGGAAACGTGCCTTATGCACCGTCTAATAGGTGTTATTTTGCAATGAGAATGTGTAGGGTGATGTGGTATTTAGTACATAATAAGTTCTTCTTCTTCTGTCAAACCTACACAGTGTCAGTCCAAAACTCTGCTACAAGAGTGGCGTTGTCAGCAGCATTCATTAAATCCTCCTGCGTGCAGTTGCTCGGGCACTCAGGGCACGACATCATGTGCTTAATCGACTGGACAACAAAACCTATACCTTAATAAGCAAGTTAAATACATACCTTTGCGAAAGACATTTTAGTGATCTCAATGACTTTTGTATGCGAGATATTGTTCGCGTTTAGATACTCCATCACTTCGTCCGAAGTCGGGTTGAGACCACGAATCTATTTGGAAAAATAAATCAGTTGCGAATTAATAGGTCAGTGAAGTACTTATGTACCTACCTATATCTACTAACAGTTGACCTGTGGCGAGTAAAATGACCTTGGGTCCTAGATAAGTGCCACTTTTTGATCACTCCGAAAATCATATCCCTTTACGGAACGACGTCGTCGTCGTCGTCGTTTCAGCTGAAAGACCTCCACGGCTGGACATAGGCCTCCCCCAAGGATTTTCACAAAGACCGGTGCTGCGCCGCCTGCATTCAGGCACCTCCCGTGACCTTCACCACTTCGTCGGTCCACCTAGTAGGAGGCCCACGGAGCTAAGTAACTGGCTGGATGGCCTTAAGAAATTACACTTGTCTCGTCTATCATCTCTTAGTTGTTGTGGTTATTGAACAAATAAGTCAACTTTTAAAGCTATACTCACTTCAATAACAGCCAAGTGAGCAGGATGCTTCAGCCGTGCATGCGTGCGTAAATCGGACCGTATACGGAACCTCTTGGGACATCTTTCACAAGCCCATGCTCGTACACCCGTGTGGATGAGACGGTGGTTACGCATCGCTGTTAATCTAGAAATAATTTTCGAGTTAAAACGTAACAAATGGGAAATAAATAAATAAATATCCTTGGACATTTTACACTGCGCTTCTAGTCCCAAACTAAGCAAAGCTTGTACTGTGGGTACTAGATAACGGATATAAACAACATACTTAAATACTTTTTTTTTTGTAAATACATACTTATTATACATAGAAAACACCCAGTCTATTACAAACAAGTATGTTCATGCACACAAATATTTTTACTGTGCGGGAATCGAACCCGCTACCTCCGGAATATTAGTCTGTTTCGAACCACTACACCAAACGGCCGACTAAAGTACTTCGAGTTTTCCGGAGTCCAGTTGTCGGGGGACCATTTGTCAAGGATTAAGTTGTAGGTATAGAGTTGTCGGGGCCGAGTTATAATAACAAATCAGTAATAAGAATCCAACTCACCGCCTAAAAGCCAGCCCGCAAACATCGCAAGGGAAAGGCCGCTCGCCCGTGTGCGTTCGCAGATGCTCGTCGCGCACCGACGCGCTGCGGAACGATCGGGCGCACACCGGGCACGCGTGCGCGCGCCGCCGGCACTGTGCGCTACTGATATGGTATAATGATTTATCATCATCATCAGTTTAGCCATAGATAGCATAAGATATATATATAACATAGACCTCCTTATCACCTTTATCATCATCATCAGTTTAGCCATAGATAGCATAAGATATAGATATAACATAGACCTCCTCCAATGATTTACAGGTCGCATTGCCAGGAATGAGCAGCACTGTGCGTTGCTGATATGGTATAATGATTTATCATCATCATCAGTTTCGCCAGAAAACGTCTACTGCTGTACATAGAACCTTTGTTTAACCTTTGTTTGTCACCTGTCATCCGCTTTGCAATGGAGGGAAGTCGAAACTTAATTTCGAACTCCTCCTATGTTCTTCTGATTAATTTCGTTGCGGGTCCAATGACAGTTTAACTTTCCCCCGGGACAAACTTGACCTTCATTGGTTGGGTTTTTGTGGCGGTCAAGCTGTAGATCCTGGATACACAGGAGTTGCAGTGGTGGGAACGAGAGGTGGGAATAGTCCCGTGCTGTACATAGACCTCCTCCAATGATTTACAAGTCGCATTGCCAGGAATGTGTGGTACTGTGCGCTGCTGATATGGAATAGTGAGGCTCAAACATGGATTGGACACATTAAGACGGGTTTTAGAATCGCGCTGACCGCTCGCTGATCGTCGGCGCTGACAGATCAAAATGTATGAAATTGAAGGGAACGTTCCTGAGTGACGCTGATCGCTCGGCGCCGACGCTTCATACATTTCGGCTGTCAGCGCTGACGGTCAGCGTGCGTCAGCGTGACTAAAGCTCGATTAAAAAGCTGAAATGGCAATGGGCAAGTTACATAGTACGCAGAAGTAAGATTCTGGAGTGAAGGCCATGCCCATGTACCACTATAAGGTGAACCGACAACCTCTTGGGTAGCAGGAAGGCGCTGGATCAGCTGCATGCAGGCCGCTACCAACCGGCCATCATGGAAATCATTGAGGGAGGCCTATGTTCAACAGTAGACGTGATATTATGGTCGTCGAACGTCATCATCATAACGTTTTAGTACAAAGATAACTGTGGAAAACAATGTTCAATACCCGATGATAAGGCCGTATAATATTCCAACTAGTTTTCAACTAATGCAGTTCTCTTTCTTTTAAAAAATAAGGGAATGTTTTCTTTCAGTAAAATTTTCTATCTACAGTATTAAGGGTACTTTCCCTCCAGGTGGCATTACAAAATTCCACCCTGTATAGCCTAGCATAAACCATAAACATACAATACTTACTCAACATGTTTGTGCAGATCAGAGATATGCGCGAAACTGTCTCCACACTTGGCACAAGAAGCCACTGAAGCCGTTACGGCTGTACTGGTGTGGGAACGTGTATGCGCATCCAAAGCTACGCGCGAATTGAACTGTGCACCGCACGCGCCACACCATACAGTGGCTAGAAACACAAAATACTAGCTAGTTATTCACAGATGCCCCCACTGGGGGCAAATGGGAATTCATTTATAAAAGTCTGATAGTTATTCCCATTTGCCACACTAGGGACAACTGGGAATTTACTGTCAAAGTGTCCCAGAATCCTCCACTTGTGACAATAATATTATAAAACGACTACAATTTATGGAAACCCCGCACTTAGCACAAGACGCCACTGAAGCGACGGCTGTGTGAATTAAACTGCGCACCGCACGCGCCGCACCATACTGTGGCTAGAAACACAAAATACTAGCTAGTTATTCGAAGATGCCCCCACTGGGGGCAAATGGGAATTCATTTATAAAAGTCTGCTAGTTATTCCCATTCGCCACACGAGGGACAACTGGGAATTTACAGTCAGTGTCCCAGAATCATCCACTTGTGAAATAAAACGACTACAAATTATAAAAATATCTCCGCATTTAGCGCAAAACGCCACTGAAGCGACGGCTGTGTTAGTGTGGGAACGTGTATGCGCGTCCAGAGCTACGCGCGAATTGAACTGTGCACCGCATGCGCCGCACCATACAGTGGCTAGAAAATCGTAATTACTATAAAAACTTGCCTAAATAAAACACTGGTTACTTATTAGAATAGAATAGAATAATTGTTTATTTGCATAAAACCTTTAAAAAATTACTTTTGGTACAAATAAAAATTGCAGCTTTTTCACACCGGTTATTCCCATTCGTCCCCACCGGGGGCAACTGGGAATTAGTAAAAAAATGTCTTAGTCACCTCCACAGCCACTTATGTAAAATGGTATTAGGTACAAAACGTGTCCGCTGGTTATTCCCAGTCGGCCCCGCTGGGGACATATAGGAATTTGTTAAAAAAAATTCGCCCCTTCTGGGGCCATTCCACAAATTCCATTCCTTCCCACTTGTAAAAAACATGTGCATGTGGATTGAGTGATCCTTGCTTCAATCTTAACAAAAATCGAGGAAGTTTTACTTAAAATATGTTAAAACATTGCGATGAAGTTTAAAAATTTGTTAAACCTAAGATAAAAATGTTATGGCCAATAAATAGGAGCACTCATACCGCACGCTTTAAGAAAACGTCAACATGTTTATTTCAGAAAATAAAGCCTTTCCACTTATTTTTATAGTATTGAAAAATTGTTAAGAATATGTTAAAACTATTAACAAATTCAGAAATTCCTTGCACGTCCCGTTCCAAAGTTATGACGATTATTTAGGATCACTCACACCGCACACGGGCCGTATGAGTGCTCTTCAAAATAATGACTTTTTATTAATAAATACGTTTTATTTCTGTTGGGAAATGTGTGCAAACTGACGAGCGAATTTGTTAAAGAATAAGTGTGACAAAACTTAAAAGCTGAAGGAAGAAATTAACCTTTATTCTTTCCTCCAATATGCCGTGTGAGTGATCCTTACTTTTACCTCTATCTGCTCATATNCAATTTGGATCCATGAGCTCCGTAAGCCTAAGCACAAGCATCAATTTAATCAAATAGTTACTTCTCATGAAAATTACTATTTAAAAAGCCTTTTCTTTTCCTTTTCTCCTAACGATTATTTCTATTACAGCAAAAGAACCACTAGTACTGTGCAGCGGTTTCGGCAGCCTGATCGCGTTTCTGGGCATCATTTACTTCTTCGTCATCTACTTCATGGTGGTGAAGAGGTTCCTCGGCAAATGGTTCGAGAGGGTCGTGTGGACGAAGGTCAGCGAGTTCATAGGATACCTTTGGAAGATTACGTGAGTTTATGACATCTTCATCATCAGCTTAGGTCAGTCTGTGGGTTGAATGAAGTTAGCTGAAGACATAGGCCTTTTTTGACAATGAAAAATGCAATTAATTGCATATCTATCCTACGGGGATACCTATACCCTGGTTATGTGGGTCTCAACAAGTCAGAAGGACGAGGATACTCACAAAAGGATACCCCAGTGCTCCGTCACTCGCCATAAGTGGGCGATGAACTGTGGGAATTTGGACCAAGCTTTTATTTATTTATTGTAGGTATTGGAAGCTCTATCCACTCGACTTCCCCTAGATGTCGTTCGTAATCGTAAGAGATAAAAGGCTAAGGGATCAATATAATAAGTACCTAAACAATAGGCCTTTCCAACCTATCTGGCCAGCATACGGAGTGTACTTGTCCAAATTCTCAATTATTTGTCTCACTCATTTGAGAAGGCCGTCCTCACTGCAGTAGAGACTTAATATTATTGGATTAGCTTCTGTAATTTTGGATGGCCTAATGGATTGACTAAAAATATTCTTCCAGCCTGTTCCGATGGGGTTTCGTCATAGCTGTGTTGGCAGCCATTGCGGTGTTCATATACTTTGACACGAAAGATGCGCCGGACCGGTTGATCTCTCTTCTAGGACTGGGCATTCTGCTGTTGTTAGGTAAGTTGGTGTTAACTAAGATGTAATAGACCATATCATTTGTAATTCGTTAGCACAAGTACTTAGAAAAATAAATTAACTTAGTAAAATAGCTAACAAATATTATAACGAAAAGCATAGTCGGTGAACTGCCGATATCGGTGAAGGTCGCGGGAAGTGCCTGGATCCTTGGGAGGCTTTTGTTAGCAATTGAAACTCGAGACAAACTTGACCTTCACTGGTTGGGTTGTTGGCGGTCAAGCTGTAGATCCTGCTACACAGGAGTTGCAGCGGTGGGAACGAGAAGATAGTTTCCATTCTCACCTCTCGTTTTGGTTGAAATGTTTTTTGATAATTTTATATTTTACTAACGGTCACTGGGAAATACCAACAAAGTAACGCTTACATGGGTACCAGGACATTCGAATAGAAGGAAACGAAGTAGCAGATGAACTCGCCAGAGATGGAGCCGATAACCCTCAAATCGGCGTAGAACCGTTCTGTGGCATCACCAAACAACGAGCCACCACGCTACTAACCGCCCTCTGCAAACAAGAGGCTATTGAGTGGTGGAAGTCTACATCGGGACAAAAACACTCAAAAGCACTCATTCAGGGATATAGCAACAAAGTAACTAAGGAACTGCTAAAGTTCAAAAGATACAAAGCCTGTGCAGTGACTAGAATACTAACCGGCCACTGCAAACTAAACAAACACAAATCGAACATGAACATGACCGAGGAAACTCTGTGCAGATTCTGCCATACAGAAGAAGAAACGGCCATGCATGTTCTTTGCTCATGCGGCCCGCTTATGAGCAAAAGAAGTATCCATCTTGGGCGACACATCATGCACCCGGATGAGATAGCAGATATCACGCTCCAAAGAGTCTGGAAATTTATAGGGGTATTTCTCATCGCCACGGTTCTCATCGTCACCTTCGTGGCGAATTTCATTTCTAACTTATTTCAACTATTTGTAAACAAATATTGTAGCGCTTGATGTGAAGATTGTATTCTCAGTAAATCAGTGAAATAGTGAGTCTCGTTTGGAAGCTTTAACGTTTTGAATTTTTTGATGCCACGAAAGTGATTCTGTACTTCACAGCAATATTTTTTTCAAATTTTACAACTGTATGTGACTCTTAAGTGTTTATAAAACATATATTTTGTCTTATTTTCATAGATAAATAGCAATAACATAATATAAATAGGTACCTACTTAAATACAAGATAAAATTTTACCGATTACGTCACCTACTAAGTTACAAGATTCTACGCAATTGGTTTTAAGGGTGACACTGGTGGCATTCTGAAATGCTAAAGAAGCAGAAAACGGATTATCAGTACCTCAATAAAAAAGAACTGTAACTGATTATTTATCAGTCCCTCAACAAAAATATATTTTTTATTTAGGCCAGAGGGCCTCGTATTTTTGTGTACAACTTTTAACTCAAACTTCAGATTAAATTTATCTTACAAACAGAAACACAGTCACATATACAGACATACATACAGTCATACAGACAGACAACAAAAATACGAGGCCCTTATTTATTTATTTATTGATGTACTGATCTCTACTTACCACGTATAATTTATTAGTTATTAAAATATTGTAAAAACATAAACACCAGTCACTATATTTTAAAATAAACCAAAGCAAGGAATCACTTTCGTGGCCTAAAATCACCTTCGTGTATAAAACACCACGAAGATGATGCCACGAAGGTGACGAAAATTTTAGTTTTTTATGAATTATCCNTGCACATGTAAAAAACTATATTCTTAAACGACTAAATTACTACAAAAATTATACATACTTGGTTCATTGTTGGCAGCCAGTGACGACGTCATGTCACTGTGTTCCTTCTTCCTGTGTTTATAAAGTGCAGTTTTGTTTGGCAGCACCTCATCGCAATCACGACAAGGTATCCTAAAACCAAAATATTCGAGAACTACACATTTTTAATGTACGAGTATTAACCAGGTTACTAGTTAAGATGAACTTTAACTCTGTTCCAAACTAAGGGCTCTTTCCCACAGGCACATTCCGCTTTTTGCAGGAACTGTTTTTTGCAGGATTCCGCTTAGTAGTATATTGCCCGTTTTCACCAAAAATCCCTAATTTTTAAGTGCCTCCTATGGTATAGATCGTTTCATCCACGAAGACGCGCCCCACCAATTTTTGGTCTCGGTCGCGCGGGGTGCGGGGAGTTCGATCCGAGCAATCCGTAAGGCATTATTGTAGTGTGCGTGTGCACTCATAGATGATTTAGCGTGTACCGATAGCACTCAAACATTAGCGGAGGAATGGTGGGGCGCGTCTTCGTGGATGAAACGATCTATGTACAAGATAGGTAAGAGGTATCACACACCTGTAATCTTCTCTTGGGATTTTGGTGGTAGAATTGGCATCACCTTGTCCCGTTTGACCGTGAATTTTCTTCCTGTGGTACGCCAGACTCCAACTGTTTCAAAAATAAAAACCTATTGACTTTTTTGTGATTTGAGTTTCTTGCGCTTCTTCATAGAACTGGAAGGGACTATTCCCACCTCTCGTTCCCACCGCTGCAACTCCTGTGTAGCCAGGATCTACAGCTTGAACTCCAATAACCCAACCAATGAAGGCCAAGTTTGTCCCGGGGGAAAGTTAAACTGTCATAGAAACCATCGTATCACAGTATACGACGACATAGTACGAGATCGAATCAGAAATGAGGAGATCCGTAAACTAAAGTCGCTGACATAGCCCGACGGATTAGCAAGCTGAAGTGGCAATGGGCAGGGCACATAGCACGCAAAACTAACGGCCGATGGGGCAGCAAGATTGGGAAGATGGGGAAGGACCGGAAAACGCAGCGTGAGACGTCCACACACAAGATGGACCGACGACATCGTAAAGGTAGCAGGAAGGCGCTGGACGCAGGCCGCTACTAACCGGGCAATATTGAAAGCATCGGGGAAGGCCTATGCAGCACGTCCAATGGTGAGATGATGATGATGATGATGACCATAGTATATTTATTTTATTACCTGTTAGGAAAGGTCAGATCGCAGTGGTTACATTTATACAAGAAGTCGTTGGCGTGTTTCATCCTCCTGTGTACTTGTAGATACGTCCAATGCAGGTAGGACCGACCGCAATCCTGAAGAGAAAAAGTATATTTTATATTCACGAGGAAAACTCTTGGCCTCACCTGATGGAAAGTGATGATAAAGCCGAAGGTGGAAGCGAATTTAAGGAGAATCAAAGCAGATATAGCCTGCAGATTTTTTTTATGAAGGACCAGGCAGGTATTTGTCCGCAATCGCACCTGCAAACTTTTTGCATTTCCAAACTTAAGAGGCAGTGAGCGGGGCATATAGCTCGTAAAAGTTAGATATAACCGTTTGGGCAGAAAAGTTCTGAGTGGCAACGACGGACTGTCTGGCCAGTGTCGGCAGTGTAGGCTAAACCCTCCATTGTCTCTGGTAAATTAGAGAAGGTCGTGCTCCTGCAGTGAAGACTAAATGACATTATGATTTATGATGATACCTCGCAGAGAGACCTCTTTGGAAATCCTCCAGATATGGAGGATGGATACATCGCAGAATTTATCACTTCGACTTTTTCTTAGCTTCAGCTAGAATACACTATTACTTATTCTAAATGTTGTCCTTTTGACGTGGCACCAAATCCTCTATTTGCCTGTGGTAAATTAGACGATCGTGCTCCTGTAGTGAAGACCAAAGCCCGGTTTCCACCAAAGGGAAGTAACCAGATTCAGATTTCCGAACCAAAGCTGAGCGGAGAAAGGATGTGGAAATACATGACATCTCCTCTCTGCTTTTTTGGAAACCCAGCCTAAATGACCTGATGATGGTACCTCACAAAGGAAGTGCTTGACGACTGGAAACCCTCCATATCCCAGTATACCGGTGGCTGAAGGGCCTGCTTCTGGCTCGCTGGGCTTGGAAGCGTTCTTCTTGGCTTCAGCTAGGGAACGCTTGTAGAAACCGTGGGTAGTTTTGTGGGTTGTGCATCTGTTGGGGAGATACCCTTTGAAAATACTTGATAATTATTTTCTAGTAGACCAGCAAGATTTTTTTTTGCAAGACGTAGATGCCATCGAAACGGGCACGCTAAACAGAATACATAGTTGATGCAAAATGTCACATAAGCAGGTTATCACTGATTTTGTCATTTCTTATGCTGCCTTAAGGCGATTAGAGTCCTCAATGACCTTGAGCGTTTGACCTTCACGCTTCGCACAACACCCGCGCACCCCGCACGAAAACTCCGATTTGACACCGATCAAAATTACACGGGCATAGGTAGGTACAGAATAGAAGCTCTTTCTTCATACATTACTGCCTATTATTTTAAACTTGAATTGATGAACCTTGATGTCGATGTCATTCAACACAGGCGCAAGTGATGGCCCGAAATGTTCTAAACTAGCGCACCGTATAGTAAGGTATTTATATTTAACAAAAATTACAAATCCATGAACATTTTGTATGGGATAATATTTCTTATTTTATTTTATTTAGCTCACAATGTATGTTGTGTGTAAACTATGAATTAGTTAGACCCATTTCCTGACGACAATCGATTGAGTTAAAATTTCGGATACACATGCAATTCGGATGACAATGCAATATTATGATGACATGGAACTGATCTGATGATACAGCTGGAAAGTCAGTGACCCCATAGGAACTCCGGAATAAAACGACTCCATCGAGTTGAAACTCGTTTGATTTGTATTTATTTATTTACATTAGGGTACTAATTATGTAAAGTTACGGTAAACTACTTTACAAATCACGAGTACCTACTTCAATTCTATATGTAAACAGGGTCTGATGATGGAGCTGGAATGTGGCCATAAGAATTGTTCGAATTATTACGAGCTACATTAGAGAAAAACGATGCTACTACGCCGTAGTAAATTCCGCATCATAAATACTAAAATGCTTAAATTAAAATTAAAAGAAAAACATTCTTTAAAAAACAAGGTTTTGTATGCTCTAAAAAGAATAGAATAAAAAATAAAGATTCTATCATTACTCAATTTATATGACTAAAAGCTCGTCGCGAGATTTACTTGTGTAAACAAAAATACATTCATAACGTAACTTAATTTTAAAGTAAATCTAAAAAAAACACGGATAGGTAAATAATAGGTACATCTACAAGAACTTACCTAAATCTCGTAACAAGCTTTTAGTCAGATAAATTGCGTAAGGACAGAATCTAGGTATATAATAGAAAAAGACACGTTCCAAATTAGTGAAGGAATGTTAGATAGATACTTATCACTGCATTCATTTTCAAAGCTCTCATGGCCGCATATTTCATCGAACCATTTTTTCGAGGCATTTTCATAAACTCAATCAGATGTCGTTATTTATTCATTTTGATCGCTAATGTCAGTTTGCAGCGAGTAACACAACCTCCCCGTCTGAAGGCCAGCGGCCGACTGCCGCCCGCACCCCGCGAAGGCCCCCTCAACAGCAAAACGTTCGGAATTTATCAAAAGTAAAATTTATGAATGAAAGTTATGTTCGATTGAAAAACGCAACGTGTCATTTAAAGATTAAAGAATTCTTAATCTATTCGTGCAAAAATCTTTAAAATTAACATAGCCGTTTGGGAGGAGTAGGGAATTGAAGTAAAAAATCGATGTCCCGTATTTATTTTTGTAATCCACAACAAAGAGACGTAGGAAAAATTCAAACGTGTCAAATGTAGTCCTTGAACTGTTGTATAACATATATTTTTTTCAACTATTTCTGTCCAGCAGTAAAAGAGGAGTAGGCTTTACAAAATGACCATTTCACGCGGATTGAGGACACTAATCGCCTTAAGTACAAAATGTCTTGGAATAAAGAGGGAACAGTGACAGTGTGATGACTGATGAGAAATCAAATTAACAATTTTCTTTCATGAGTTGTCCAACAATGGTAAAGCGAAATTTAGGTACACCACACCGAATTTTGGTATAGAGATAGATGGGGACTTATGAAAAGCTAACTTTTATCAGTGGAATGAAAATTTGAATGGGGATTTAATTCCTCTAGATTTACTTCAAAAAGGGAATAGGGCACATAAGTAGCAATAAAAAATGTTACAGACTAACCTGGAATAAGTGGCGAAGCTGACTTTGCAGATGTGGCAAACGAACGGATTCTTCACGCCCTTGTGTATCGCGCGGTGAGAGTTGAGAGCGTCTTCCAAATAAAACACGCTGTAAATACATTTTGAATCTTACTTTTGAACTTCTCAGTTCATTTCATGATCATCATTTCAGCCACAGGACGTCCACTGCTGAACATACTCGTAGGCCTCCCCCAATCAATTCATAATCATCATCTAGATGGCTGAAGTACACTTTTGGCTACAGTAGTTCAACTCTTTATTGTCATGATGATGGATTGTCGTGGTGGATGTCGTAAGAGACGACTAACGCCCGTATTCACAAACGATGCTTGCTTAAGTGAAGCAGAAAATCAAATGCTCAGCGTTGAATCGAGCTCTGTGATTGCTTCGTGTGTCACCCTGTGCATCCACGCGCACTGTGAGACCTCATAGTAATGTTAATTCAGTAAGGGACAAATTAATAAGCCAGGACGCCGGGTTGTGTTTCTGCATTGGATACTAAAACTAAATAAAAGACATGATGATCTGGGACCGCTGATGTTAATGATGATGATGATGATGATGATGACGATGATGATGATTGAGAAAGTGATTATGATCATGATTATGATTATAATTCACTATAGTCTCTACCCTAAATACAAATACTCACTCCTCGCAGTATTCACAGCGGAAAGCCTTTTCAATTTCCACAACACGCATGACGCTTCGCGCTTCGTCCGTCAGTCCAGTGAGTAGCGGCGCCGCTAGCGCGTTTGACACCTGCCGCGGGACCACGGCCGGCGGCGGAGGGGACTCTGGCGTGACATGGCAGAAAATGACAGTATAGATGACCTAACCTGAACCTACCCAATAAAATCTTTGACAAGTCCCCCTGTCACCATCACCATCACTCGCACACTCACTGCGGGCGCCCGTCGCACAGTCGCGACAGCAATATTACGCGCGAGCGAGAAGGATGGGTAGCCTGGGGTCATTGGACGAAATTCTACGTGCTCGGCGACCGGGCTTTAGACTATGTTATTTTGGAAGATTACAGTCTATTAGCAACATATTGGTCCTTCGAGCCGGATAATTAACATTGAAGATGCACCCTAAAGATACAGGACAGGTTTCGGAAACCAGCTTCTTCCTTGTTTTAGATTATGAGACGGCCACGGCCGGGGGCAGGAAATGTCATGGAACCTTTACTTCGGACTCTATGTCCTTCTGATAAACAGTTTAACTTTCCCCCGGGACCGACTTGACCTTCACTGGTTGGGTTTTTATTGGCGGTCAAGCTGTAGATCCTGGCTACATAGCAGTTGTAGCGGTGGGAACGAGAGGTGGGAATATACCCGTTAGCAAAGATATGAAACACTGGACTCACCTATAACTTTAACAAGCCCACTGGTGGGTGAAAGTTGGGCGGTCGCTTCATCTGCTTCCTGCTTCAGCTCTTTGACGAACCCTTCCATGCACTCAGGGGAATTCGTAACATGTTCCTGAAGGAAGAAAACACAAATAATTATGTATTAGAACTACCTATCTCCAGACAGATATGGGCTACCTTTTTTTATATTTTGACGTTCATAAGTGCAACCAGGGGTCTAAATTGAATAAAATATTTTTGATTTTGATTTGATATCTATCGCCTACTTGAGGTCCCCCTGGCTTGTTATCACCTACCTGCGCGTCCCCCTTAAAGTGAGGGCTTTTATAGTGAGCTATTTAATCTACTGTATTAGTATCTCCTTTTTCTTTAGCGCCATCGTGACTGAAAGAGGACGTCACCAACCTTAACACCATCTTTGTCTTTGATTGAAGACGCCCCTGCACTTAGCATGACATCTTCTCGCTGCTGTCACATCTTCTTATTTCCGTCAGCAGCATCTCTCAAAATGTCACTTCCTGGTCCTGACTAGGAGATCAGCAAGTCAGACCTATCTGAGCATCTTCTTCTAAAACCAGCTATAGAGCGACCTTACTAAATATCACATCTTCTGGCTGCCGTTTCTACTTAAGAATCTTGATGCTATCGAGGGGATACCTACTGCATGGTCAGTAGCGGCGTAAGGGGGGGGCGGTGGGGGCGGTCCGCCCCGGGTGTCAAGTATCAGGGAGTGACACAAGTCGCGCAGATTAGTACTCACTGGCGCATCTCATGGCAAGTCTACGGTCTATGTCATGATACGAGGGTGTGCGATTGTCTTTTAATCTTTCAATCGGTAGGTAACCCCAAAATCCTGGGGGTATGTACCAGGGGGTGCCTTAGGACTTATGACGGGGGGNGTCTACGGTCTATGTCATGATACGAGGGTGTGCGATTGTCTTTTAATCTTTCAATCGGTAGGTAACCCCAAAATCCTGGGGGTATGTACCAGGGGGTGCCTTAGGACTTATGACGGGGGGTGGGGGGGTGGGGGGGGGTGATCGCCCCGGGTGCCAACCCATGCTACGCCGCCACTGTGCATGGTATGGTATCTCCTGGCTGCTGTCTCTGCCTGTGAATGTTCTTTACAGGAAACATCAATTGGCGTCTTTACTGCAACTCCTGACTGGGGAATCTTGACTGAAGTTACACGTTCCCTGGCTAGTCCGACCTGCTTATTTCCTGGTCAGTAAGGCCCAGAACAGACGGTGAAACGAAACTGCAACTTTCTGATCAATCTGATGAATGAAACTGAAACTGAAAGTTTCAAACTGGTCGCGTCATGTGTGGTCTCTCAACGGACGCTATGGCAGAAACTTAGATGCAACTCAAAAGTAACTAGCAGTTGCAGTTGCGTTTCACCGTCTGTTCTGGGCCTAAGACCTACCTGAGCGTCCGACTGTCCGCGAAAGGCACGTCGGCACGCGGCACACACCAGCACCAAGGTAGGAGTAAGCTCTTCCTCATGAGCTCGCAAATGCATGTGTAAGCGCGAGCGCCGAGTCAGCTGCTTGAGGCAAATGTGGCATTGGAACGGTTTTATGTTGATCCTCGTGACCTGTGGTAGCTCCTGGCTTGATTATTATAGCAATCATCAATTGGCATCTCTCCTGTAATGATTTTATTATCTCCTCCTGTATCTCCTCCTGTAATGGTCCTGGGCTGATATCCCTTCCGGGGGTTTCTTCTAGAGTCCGCTATAGAGCCACATCCTTACTAGGTGACACGTCATCTTCTGGCTGCATGCTATATCTTTTTATAGTCAGCTCTACTGCAATAATATCTCCTGGCTGATGTCTGTTTATAGCAAGAATCAAGGGCATTTCAACTGCAATGGTATCTCCTGGGTAATCAGACCTACCTGAGCATATTCTTTATTCTCTTTCGTCCTACCTGAGCGTCCCCCTGACGAGGCTAAGGCGCGCCGGCACGCGGCGCACATCAGCACCAAGGTAGAGGAGTAAGCTCCTCCTCGCGACCTATAGTATCTTCTTCTTATAGCAAGCAAGCATCAAGATGCACCTCTCTTGCAGCAATGGTCCTGGCTGATGTCTCTTTACAGCAAGGATCAAGTGGCATATCTACTGCAATTAAAACTCCTGGTTGCTGTCTCTACCTGTGCACCTATCTCCTGGTCAGTCAGCAGACCTGCCTATTTCCTGGTCAGTAAGACCTACCTGAGCGTCCGACTGTCCACGGAAGGCGCGCCGGCACGCGGCGCACACAAGCACTAGTGTAGGAGTGAGCTCCTCCTCATGAGCTCGTAGATGCATGCGCAAGCGCGAGCGCCGAGTCAGCTGCTTCAGGCAGATGTGGCATTGGAACGGTTTTATATTGATCCTCGTAAACTATGGTGTCTCATTGCTGATGTTTCTTTATAGCAAGCATCTATGGCACCTGTCCTGCATGGTTACTCCTTCCTAGAGGTGGGCGCCACGCCGGCGCGCCGCCGCCGCCGCGAATTTTTTCACGCCGCCGCCGCCGATGACCAGCTGTCGGCGCGCCGATACTGATACTGTACAAACTATTTGCAATTTATTCCTCTCCTATACTGTACTAATTTGTGTTTCAAACGCAGAAGAACTATTTTTTTATTGATCTGAGCGGCTATTCTAGTTCAATAAAGTCCTAGTATAACTGCGACTGGTACCTGTCTATTGTGATCACCGCTATTTTCCCTACAGTTCGCCTCCGAGTCCTGCATCCATTAGGAATTTCAGTACCTATCTTTTGGGGGGTGATATGTTTTACATCTTGTGGGCTTAGGATGTGTTTGCCCAGGTGTAAGCTCCGGTTGCACATCAAAGGTCCGCAGTCCGAGAGAATGTGTAGTGGCGTTTCATCTGCCTCTTGGCACATCCTGCACGTTCTTGATTCGGACAGTCCCATAGTGGACAAAGTGCTTGTTTAAGCTGCAGTGTCCAGTGAAGGCTCGAACTAAGATGCGCATTTTGAACCTTCTCAGTCCTATGATCTGCGTAGAGCATTTTCGGTCATAGGCTTTTATAAGAGCTTTGAAATGAGTTAATCCTGGCGTGTCTGACCATGCCTTAAAGGATTTGTTTAAATAGATGTTCTCCAGGGCCATTCGAGCGAGACTTTTTGAAATGCCACAAAAGGGTTCTGGACCATATTGTGTTCCCTCCGCTCCCGCTCTGGCCAGTTTCACGATTCCCGCGTGACCTGGAACCCATCTCAGCGTTACTCTGTTACGTTTTCCTAGGGTATTCAGTCGACTCATGCAGTTTTCTACCAACTTTGAGGTGATTAAGATGGAGTTTAAGGCCATCAGCGCGGCCTGACTGTCTGAGTTAATGTAAATTATGTGGTTAACATAATTTTTTCGCAGGTTAGCTTCCGCACACTCAATAATGGCGTAGAATTCTGCCTGAAAGATAGAGGCAAATTTACCCAGGCTTTGAGATAGCCTAAGCTTCGGCTGCTCTCCATTCACGCCAAAGCCTACGTTAGGGCCCATTTTTGACCCATCAGTAAACTAAGAACTAACTATAATATTTATTCTTTAATGCCATATAAATTGGTACACAAGGCGAACTTAATGCCGTTGATATACTAATAAATTGATTGAATAACTTAATACTAACTATATTAACAGTTAATCAAGTACATTATTCAAGTTACTGCTTGGTCTAGTAAATAATTGATCGCGAGAGGCGCCGGTCCCTCTTGATGTCAAGAAAAAAATCCCCGCCTTCGTCTGGCAGATAACCCACACTATTGGACTATACTTTAAGCGAATCACTCACACAGAGATTGGCAAATATGTCTCGGAATGCAAATGGGAACCACAACCTCTGGAAGGCAACAAAGTACCTACCTCCCTCCGTGTTCTCCGCTTATTAGGTCCGGTAATACAAGAGTGCGAACTGACAAGAAAAATCTCAGACTTTTGCTACACGACAAGCCGGTTTATTTAAACCCATTGACACGGATAATCCCTTACTACCCTATCCCTTAATAACCTTCCCATTGTGATTTGAGAGGGCTCATTTTGGATCTTTTCGTATGCTGCTTCTGGACATCTTTGTACTTGACTATCTGAGGACCGCCATGTTTCCGCTTACCTTCCACAAGTTCAAAGTAGAAGATTGATTCCTACTACGCTAATTGAGGATGAAAGACGCAGGAGGACAAAGTGACTGACATAGCCCACAGAATCGCTAAAATCAAGTGGCAGTGGGCGGGGCACATAATTATCTCGTAGAGCTGATGGCCGCTGGGGCAGTAAAGTTGTTGAGTGGCGACCACGAGCCGGAAGACGTAGCGTGGGCAGGCCTCCCACTAGGTGGACCGACGATTTGGGGAAGGTCGCAAGAAGTGCCTGGATGCGAGCGGCGCAGGACGTCTTTCGGCTGAAACGAAAGAACTAACGCTAAGAGTGATGACTAAGCTAAAGAAATAGCCAAAATGCACTTGCATTTGATCTGATCACCATGAAGTCCATGGTCTTGACAATGACCACACTGAGTGAGAAGAACCTCGCAAGTCTTTTAACTTTGGAAATGATCCATAAGGCTGGCAAGTTGCCTAACGAATTCTCTTATCGCTCAATTAATCTGACATTTGTACTGTTAAAATTATGGAAAAGGATTATTCTTGCTCGTTTATTCCCTTGCCTAAATATGACCCATGTAATATAGTATACCCGACCATAAATTTTGGCAGAAACCATACCAACTGAAAATCAGTAGTAGTACTGTGTATCAGTACAATGTTTGAAAAAGAAAGAATCCTGTACGTCTGCTTTCGCTGCGGCTTCAGCTGGGTTTATCACAAAGGACTACTCTATGAAATTAAAAAGTACCTTCTAGCACACTTCTACTACTATGGACTCTTATCTCAGTGACAGACAGATTTAAATCAAACTCGGTGACAAAATCTTCTCTTTTTAGCTGCAGAGCTGGAGTACACCAGGACTCTGTACTTGGACCGATACTCTATAACATCTACTAGTAAAGTAGCCCAGACACCAGAAAGCTGCGGCATTCCTCAAATGTAACTGTGATCTTAAAGTGACTAGACTGTTGCAAAGTCAGCTGCTTGGCTGACCAAGTGGCGCATGTAATTAAGCCCCGAAGTCTCACCATATTATCATTTAAGACGTGAAACTTATCCTCCGGCCAATCTAGACCTCGATACATTGCTGCAATCAACCTGCATTAAAATCCTGGACCGTAGGATGACATGGAAAGATCATAAATATAAATAAAACAGAACTGAATATAATATTTTACCGACAATCAGCTAATCCAACATTAACTATGTGCCTCCAAAGAGCTCAAAAATACATGTTAAGGGTACTTTTATCGGCACATTGGTACGCTCGCCTTTAGGAAATACACGAGAACCTTATCTTAGCCAAACCCGCTATCCAAATATCAAAGTACCTATCTATGATCAAGAGAGCTAATTTACTAGGGTAAACCACTGCTCTAGTGGCTCAAACCCCAACCAACTGCAAATCACCTGATTAGTCTTGACGACAGATACTAAAAAACCCGGATTTAAAAAAATACCTAATGAACAAAGGTCAAACAAGGTCACGCCGCCGACGCCGCCGCCGCCGGGGTCAAAAAGTCGGCGCGCCGCCGCCGACCAATTTTATATCGGCGCCCACCTCTACTCCTTCCCAGTCAGACCTACCTGAGCATCTTCTTCTAGAACCAGCTATAGAGCGACCTTACTAAATATCACATCTTCTGGCTGCCGTTTCTACTTAAGAATCTTGCAGCTATCGAGGGGTATACCTACTGCATGGTATGGTATCTCCTGGCTGCTGTCTTTGCCTGTGAATCGTCTTTACTGAAAACATCAAGTGGCGTCTCTACTGCAACTCC
>NW_021134872.1:0-804 GCF_004193835.3 Ostrinia furnacalis
AAAAAAAAATATCATTTTTATTGGAAGCACTGTCGTCGAAAATATTGTTTGTAGGTCAGACGTGAATTATTTCTTGTCCGCCAATATTTAGCTCTCATTGATCGCTACTACAAAGTTATGTCGTTACTATTGATGACAGCTGTCATTCTAATCAAGCTATATTGGATAGACTATACCAATAGTAGTGTGCGGTCTTGGAAACGTCCGCCACGAGACGTCTAACTTGGAAGCGCTCTAACCCGTCATTTTGCTATCTTGTTGATATTGAGTTTTCTCATTTATTATTGTTTGAAACAATTCGATCCGAAGCAATTTTCTTGGACAGGTTTTTATTTAGCTCCATTTGTCCACAGGCGAGACGTCTAACTTGGAAGCGCCCTAACCGGTCATTTTGTTGTCTTGTTGATATTGAGTTTTCTCATATAATATTGTTTGAAACAATTCGTCCGAAGCAATTTTCTTGGACAGGTTTTTATTTAGCTCCATTTGTCCACAGGCGTCCTCGACAACGAGGAGCGCGACAAGCTGGTCCGCGCTCTCGGGCCGACCTCCACCGTGCTGGTACTCAGCAGCGCCGGCGCCCTCTGCTGCGGAGCGACCCTCGAGGAGGCCTTCCATCAAGCGCGCCATCTGGCGGCCGCCTGCGACGTCCAGCTGCGGCTGGCAGCCGTGCCTCGCGCCGAGTTGCGGCCGCTACAAGCCGCCCAGCAGGCACAGGTGCGACACTAGGGCGGGACACTAGGGCGGGACACTAGGGCGGGACACTAGGGCGCGACACTAGGGCGGGACACTAGGGCGGGACAC
>NW_021134873.1:0-542 GCF_004193835.3 Ostrinia furnacalis
TCCTCGGTTTGCCTCTACTAATTTAGAGAGAGATGATCCTACAGTGGAGATCATAGCGGTGATCATCATCATCATCGTTTCAGCCATAGGACGTCCACTGCTGAAAATAGGCCTCCCCCAATGTTTTCCACGTTGATCGATTGGTAGCGGCCTGCGTCCAGCGCTTCCCTACTACCTTACGATGTCGTCGGTCCACCTTGTAGGTTGACGTCTCACGCTGTGTTTTCCGGTACGCGGACTTCATTCCAGAACCTTGCTGCCCCATCGACCGTCAGTTCTGCGTACTAGTGCCCTGCCCATTACCACTTCAGCTTGCTAATCCGTCTTGCTATGTCGATGATGATGATCAAACTTTTGTTACTTACATTATTATACGAGTAGGTTAGGTTGGCTATTTGGATCAAATATGTAATTGCTCAATAATGAATAATAATAAAAAAAAAAAAAAAAGGTCCATAAAAATGTAAGTGATAAGAGATTGACTCTTCAAGGAGTTATTCTTTATACTCTACATTATTTTTACAGCTCACGCCTCCGTCGTC
>NW_021134875.1:0-770 GCF_004193835.3 Ostrinia furnacalis
CTACTTACTGACTGAACTAAACATTGGTTTTTCTCTCGACGGTCGGCGGCCTTTTCAGGTAACAATCGTAAAACAAAGTGAAAATAACACGAAGATACTAACAAAACAATTAGCATGAAACACATGGCAAAGGTTGGCACAAACATAATACAAAGTAAACAACAAACAATAGAAAGACATTACAAAGGTTGGTGTTGCTTGATACACAGACACCTGCAATAATTGCATAGATCAACAATGGACCACATGTTACATCGGCGAAACACTAAAAAGATTTGAGTTAAACACTCCGACAATAAAATCCTAAAATTGCAGGTGTGTGAGAAACTAAAATTACCATGCTCTAAAATTAACACGCTATAACTAACAAAGCATTTACATCTTAAGTTTGTACAAGAAGTATTACAATTAAGTATATTTTAATTAATTGGTATGAGGCGTAAGTGGGACGTAGTCGCCACACAGTGTTACCTTATTCCCGCAGTTTCCCTAGCCTGATTGTCAATATCTCACAAAGTCTAAATAGGTACTTTTGGATATTCACATCCTTGACTTGAAATGAAGAGCTCATATACCTATTTGTTCAAAGGTAGCTTAATGTCATTTCTAGATTAGATGAAGATCCATATGAAAGTTATTTTATATTCAAACGCATCATTTCCGAATTTATGATTTTAAGCTATGATATTAAACTATTAACATTTTCCTTACAAAATGCTTAAAGAACACATAAAACTTTTATACGATTAAGTCAAGTCAACAGTGATCGT
>NW_021134876.1:0-902 GCF_004193835.3 Ostrinia furnacalis
GCAACATCACGGCTGATGCCCCGGATGCGCGCACGTGGTACTAAGGTATTGCGGTGCACCCGCACAAGATGCTCAGTGTAACGGCTGGCAAACCACTTCAAACTTTGCTCAGAGTAAGCTTCTCCACCGGTGTAGCGGATATGCACATATTTGTCTTCAGCCTGTAACAGCAATAACTCGCTAAGCGGAATTTGCCGTAACTCATGACCCACTCTGACCGACAAACAAGCTTGTTGTTGTTTTTGCAGCTCGAGCTGAACGCGGGTCGTCACGCTGAGTCGTTGCAGACACTCAGCTAAGCTGGCAGCGGACACCGGCTTTAACAGGTAACCTTGTGGTGCCACCTGAAAGGCAGCTAAGGCGTGTTGCGGATGGGCGGTGACAAACACCAGCGCCGGTGGCGGTTGTGATCCAGCAAGCGTCGCAGCAACACAAAGCCCATTATCACCAGGCATTTCTATGTCTAAAAACACCAGATCAATGGCTTGTTGTTGCGCCAACTGCAGCGCCTGTTGGCCGTGTTCAGCCAGCGCCACCACTTCACAATGTGGATGGGCTGAAAGCAAGCGCTGCAACCGCTGACGTGCCAGCGGTTCATCATCAACAATCATCACCCGCATGCCTGACTCCCGACTGGCAGAGTAAGCTTCAACTGATAGCGGCCATCGACAATGCTGTTCACCAGTCGTGCCTGCTCACCATAAAGTAGCGCTAAACGACGCCTAATGTTATCAAGCGCAATCCCATTACCGCCGGAATGTGGTGCTGCCGCAGGTAACGGATTGCTGATCTGCAACGTGATAGCCCCTTGCCCGACGGTCACTACCAACTCAATCAAGCCTGGGGCTAGCGCAGGCTCATCCCGTAGCGCACAGCGTTTTCCAGCAACGGCTGGAGCGTAA
>NW_021134877.1:0-745 GCF_004193835.3 Ostrinia furnacalis
TCTCATCGACGAACCGGGCCGCCGTGACCACTGGAGGTCCATAGTACGCAGCCATGCTGCCAAGGCGGTGGCGCTTGAGGCGCTCGACGAGATCATGCCCCCCGGAGCCAAGCCATGAGCTACGTTGATCCTGCAGAGCAGTGGGCAGCCGACCCCGCTCAGGCAATGACAGCCTCATTGGAGGCCGCTCTTAGCGGCCTCAACCACAAGCTCCTCAGCTACCTACAGGCCTGGCCAATAAACCCGCCCTGGGCGATTGGAGATCGCAAAGACATCGACCTTCAGGTTCGTATGAACGTCACCTCGAGCTACGGCAGAAACCGAGCCAAGGGCGTTTCGTTTCTGGACATTGTCGCGGCCTCACTGGAGTTCGATCGCGCATCGCAGCCGGGCGCTCCCAGCACGTTCAGCTACAACGCGTTCAACGACTTGGGCAATGGCAGGTCCAGAGCGCGAAACGGTCTATCCTGGACACAGGATCGCGAAGATCACTGGCAAGCGCTCTCGCAATCCATCCAGCAGAAGGCGTCATCTACAGATGCGCCCATCCTTTTGCCCTTCATCTTGTCGCTTTCCAAATACAGCCGCTGGGACGCCCCTGTTGAGGCGATGATCGACCTCGCGACGGAGAAAGATCTCTCGGACTCAAAAATCCTCTCTGCGGCTCTCACAACACTCGCTAACCAGGGGCGATATCAGCCCATCTCCATGCTGCTGCAGAAAGTCCCCGAAGAGAGCCTCAGGG
>NW_021134879.1:0-770 GCF_004193835.3 Ostrinia furnacalis
GAGGATGATTAAGGTTTTTAACATAAAACATAAAGAAAAACTACGTGCGAAACACCTAGGGGCCACCTCCAACGAGGAAACCCCTGTCTTTGTCTCCGAACAGCTGACAGCAAGAGGAGCACGACTATACTTTCTCGCCAGGGACGTAGCAAAGACAAAAAATTATCGCTTCTGTTGGACTTCTTACGGACGTGTGTACCTACGGAAAGAAGAAAACTCAGCCATAATTTTAATTAAAAACGAAACCCAGGTACATAATTTATTGCTGTCAAGCTGACTAGGCAACTCTTACTGTTTGTATCTTAAAACACTTTTAAATAATTTGTTCTATAGTAAAATGTTAACTAGATATTTAAATATGCCAACAAGATTCACACATATTCCGAACACACACTCACTCGTTTATACTTTTACACACCACTCTGAGAACTCATACATATATAATTTAACCCAAAATCTAAATTACACACCTAAACTTGATTTCTGTGCACGCACTCACTTACATACTTTTTTACCATATCTAACCAAACTACATAATAATATAGTAACTAAAATGATTTCACTAGCTACGACTTCTAATTTTATAATGTTTTATTATGGATAGCTCTCTATCTAATATTAATGAAATAGACAGCACAGAAGTAGCGGTCTCTTTCAAGTGTCCAATAAACAATTTCTCACTTTTTCTAACAGTAGATGCATCGGACCTCACAGTAATATCTCAAAATATACGCAGTATTTACGCTAACTTGGATGACTTTCAACTAAAA
>NW_021134880.1:0-779 GCF_004193835.3 Ostrinia furnacalis
TAAGTGAAAAAAAATAAAAACAAAAAATATTGTGTTGTTGAGATTTGAACCCGCAGTTCCTGCGTTATAGTTCGCTAGTCCAACGGCTATACAACCGCGCCAGTGTGTCACTTACGTTGTCGGTCCAATTTGACACCTATGTAAATAGTGGCACGAAAGGTCGTTGAGCCGGTCAGCTGTTGAGTTCGATGTACCCGACACAAAACACAAAACAGATGTTTGCACCGATCACTTCACAGCTTTTGGTCCGATCACAATTATAGTTTTACACAGTTATTTCTTAGTTTTTCACGGAGATAATACTTTCACTAATGTGTCTTATTCACTGTATTCAATTAATATGGGTTTCGGAGAATAAAAATGATGTTTTGTATTTTTAAATTGAGTAAATACACGGAGCACGATACGAACGTGACGGCAGCGTCACGTACCCCCGTAACTACTAGTTCTTTCATCAATTTTATACATAATAGTAATATCTAACGATTGAATTAATAAAACAGGGATGTCCGCTTCTAAGCCAAAATAAAACACCGTGCGTAGTCTTGTCTGCCCTACCCCTAGAGTGTAATTTAAAAGCCGGAGGCGCGGAGGGAGGGCAGCCCTCGCCCGCTGTAACGATGCTCAGGCGCCCGGGTGAGCTGGAGCGGCTGAGGCTGGTCGCCGAGGCGCCGAAGGCGCCGATGGCGATCCAAAAAGCCGAAGCTGCGGAAGCAAGCGTGGGTGCCTGAGCCTCGTTACGCAAGGGCGGAAGGGCTGCACATCCCGCAGCGCCGGAG
>NW_021134882.1:0-4299 GCF_004193835.3 Ostrinia furnacalis
TAATCTTAGCACCGACTCCAGAAGTATCAATCATGGTATACCTACATAAATATTAATAATTCGTCCTAATAAATAAGTAGGTAATTAGTAATTATTATTCTGCTTTTTAGTGTAGGTTTTTTGGAGTCGGTTTTATTTTTTTTTATAAAATTTAATTTGAAGTCGGTTGAAAAGAAGTACTAAGTTGAATGATAAAAACATTATTAGCATGCCCAAACAACTGCATGCAGGAAGATTTAATGTAGGCTACTGACAACACCACTCTTGTGGCGGAGTTTTGAGCTGACACTGCAGTAGGTTTGTTGTCGACACAACAAGAAGAACGTGACTTTGGCGGAATTCATAGGGGGGGTCAGGGCCAGATCTACCTATGGGCTGATTGGGCTGCAGCCCAGGGCCCCGGGGTTACAAAGGGCCCCCAGATCCCGCTAAAAAGTAGGCCATAATTTGAAAAAAAAAAAAAATAGTTGTCTGGAAAGTCGGTTTACGGACGATATTTTTACGTGACAACGTCATAAGAAGTTTCAGCCCAGGGCCCCACAAATTCACGATCCGGCCCTGGAGGGGGTCACTCTGTGGGCCGTAATATCCCAGACCTGGCCATAAACAAAGAGAAATAGCTAAAAAATCTAATTGTAAGACCAGCTGTTGTGGTGCGTCCACATCGGGCGCCTCCACAGCCGTCGAGGAGAAGGTTTATGCTACAGTTAATTCTTCAGACTGCTTTGAACTAGGATCTGTTGAAGTTCAAAGTAACCTATTGTTATAACCTTAAAAGGCGGCCACTTACAGTTATCATCGTTGTCCGCCACTTTATAAATCTTCCTCTTTTGTTTGTGGGATATCGTGCCGTCAGCCAGCTCCATTTCCTCCACCACTGTCTCCCGAACATTGGCATCTTGGGTGCCGCACTCCACACAGTAGTAATATCCATCAATAAGATTGGTTTCAGTGCTACCACACACTTTACAAGCTTCAGCTCTCATGGCGGTGACTAGTTTATAATAAATTAAAAGCTTTTTTCAGTTAATACTGAAGAATTATCATTCTCTCGAGTTTGAAATCAACACGTGAAAATAAAAATACGCGCCTGGACTGAAATGAAAACGTCAATTTTTCTACAAATTGACGTTATCGAGTTCGTTCAAAAACAATTTGTGTTTGATTTTTTTATACATTTTTAGAAGTTTAATAAAATAAACTATAAGCCTGACCAGGAACATAAAAACCCTCGCCATGTTGCGGAAAACTAATGGTACTAATTTCTTTTAATGGCAACAGTAACTGAAAACTTCATTTACATGTCACCTTGCATGTCAGTCTATTGTTGTCAAAGTGTAAACAAACTTTATTTTAAATGTTTGCAATTGATTTTGTGAATTAAATTGCTAAAATATTTTTATAGTCGTGAAAGAAAAGTGGTTCACTATGTGTTAATGTATTTGTCGAAGAGAAATACTAAGGGTTCGGACAATATTTTCATTGAATAATGTTTCCGACAAAGGTTGTCAAATTGACTGACATGTTTATCGTATAGTACAGTCCACTATGAAAATTAGCTGTAGTCTGTTTCAACTACCTATTTTAAAGTTTTTTGTCACTTTCTAAGTTTTGAATTTTATGGAATTGGGAAAGAAGTACCGAGTTTGAAGCGTTCATGAGCAGACATTGCAGTTGAATATTCAAGTTCTGAATTTGATTATTGATGAATAATAAAATAAATCCTACTAGCTCGATTGATGGTTTCATTTAATTTATTTAAACCAGGTTATTTGAATTTTATGGAATTGGGAAAGAAGTACCGAGTTTGAAGCGTTCATGAGCAGACATTGCAGTTGAATATTCAAGTTCTGAATTTGATTATTGATGAATAATAAAATAAATCCTACTAGCTCGATTGATGGTTTCATTTAATTTATTTAAACCAGGTTACCTTTAATAATATTTTTCGTTAATTTATGAAAATATCAAATTAGCCCGTAATCCTGAATCCTGATACATAAATTTAGCCTATTAATTTAACACATGTACGACTGTACTCAGTGTTGCACTATCAAATGCAATTGAAGCGCCTCTATGCCAGGGTTTTTATGTTCCTGGTCAGGCTATAAAAGATAGTTTTTATTTTAGTTTTTTTCGTTTATTTTCTATAAAATTGATTTTAACTAGTTTTAAATCCCATCCCATCCCATCCCATAATCCCATCCCATATTCCCATATAATATTATAAATTAGAGATGAAACGGATATCCGGTAACTATCCGGTAGGCCGGATATCCGGCCTAAATTTACTATCCGGCCGGATACCGGATAGTAACTCACTATCCGGCCGGATACCGGATATTAAAAAACTACGACAATTTCCTGTTTTAATAAAATGAAATACATTAATCTTTGAGGTAAACATCGGCGTTTTTTATTTAAAGTCCAAAAAGTTACAAAAAGCCATTATTAAGGCCTTTAAAAAAACTTATTTCTTTTTCTGGCCTATTCACTCTAATGACGAATACATAAACTTTAAAAATACCTGTCAAATCGAAATATTGCCAAATGAAATAGGCGATCTTTTTTCACTGATGATGATCTGATGCAATTCAGTCAGATTATGCAGCAAGTAAACTAATTTAATTTCCGCTATTCAATCACACACTCACGATGGCAACCGAAATCGCCCGAATTGATCTGCCCCCTAGACAAGTGGCAAAATCTGACATTCTATTCGGACTGATTCGATTTTCGAAAAGTGTGACTAGTCTAGCCTACTAATAGACCCACTGATCGCGTTCGAAGCACCTGTGCGACGCTAAACTCGTCACGATATGCAACGAGACAATGAGCCAACTATCCGGCCGCCGGATATCCGGCTATCCGGCCTAGCAGCTGGCCGGATATCCGGTATCCGGTATCCGGCCAAACAACTATCCGTTTCATCTCTATTATAAATGCGAAAGTAACTCTGTCTGTCTGTCTGTCTGTCTGTCTGTCTGTCTGTTACGCTTTTCCGCTTAAACCTCGCAACCGATTTTGATGAAATTTGGCATAGAGATAGTTTGAGTCCCGGGAAAGAACATAGGATAGTTTTTATCCCGGTTTTTGAAACAGGGACGCGCGCGATAAAGTTTTTCTGTGACAGACAAAAATCCACGCGGGCGAAGCCGCGGGCGGAAAGCTAGTTGTACCTACAATAAAATCCGAAGAGAACTTCACCTGTGAAGATTTCTAAACGTTTAAGTGTTGCCATTACAAAATAAAAAAATGGTTTAGTAGAAAATAACAGCCTAATGGCGTAAATTCACAATAATGTTCTGAAATACAGTAGGTTCCATGGATATTTTGTGATTTCCAATACGATGAGTAATTATTTCAGGAATAAATGTCTACGACTATATGATTTATTCTAATCGGGCGATTTTTTATTGTGGCGCCTGGCTAGGTGATGGCCTCCTACTAGCGTTTGAGATATTATCTTAAAAAAGGTCCATCCGTCCAAAAGTTTGATTCATTCGATAGTCAATGTTTTTTCCAAAGCGGTCCCTTTTTTCCAAATAGTACCTACCCCTATTAGACTGTCAACCGAGCCTGGGTTCCAGATTTGATTCAATAGATCTTGGTATAAATATTATTTATTTATTTATTGAATTTTGACTGAGATGTAGTGGCAAATGATGCATCATGGAATCTTCTCACTCCGTATATCTGTGTTATCTAGGGGCACGGCAGTGCCCCCACCAAGTCGAGCATTATATTATTATTAATTAAAATCCTCCATCATCACCACGGGTGTAGTTAGAACAATGTTTTCGATTAAATATGAATTCGAAGATACAAGTCTTTTTACTACTATAAATCTTTGCACAATTTCACACAGCGCCAGCTAGCCCCAAAGTAAGCAACTTAATGCTTGTGTTATGGGTGCTAGCTGTACGGATATACTACTTATATACTTTTTTTTTTCAATTGTCTGTGTAATAAATATAAATGTCAGTATCAAATGGTTGTAAATAAAGCCTTCATGTCTTCATCGCGTGCTTTGCCCTACACACAGTCAACAAAAACATCTCGACATTCAACAAAATTGTGTACAAAAAAATGTTGAATGTTGACATGTTTTTGTTAATTGTGTAGGGCAAAACATGTGCTGGACACTTGGTTTTAGATTGACGATATGCCAGGTTTAAATAAAAACTCCCAGATTTTGTACACAGATAATAAAAAGACCAATGTCTTAAAAAACTACTTAGTAGTAGATTATTTAAATCCGATTATGGCAACTGGAATTATAGACAGCCGTTCTGTAAA
>NW_021134883.1:0-518 GCF_004193835.3 Ostrinia furnacalis
AGGCCCTTACGTTAATATTCTTATGGGATATCAATTACTTTTTTTGGTGGTGATGTGCATTTAATGCCTCCCACTCCTACTACACTTATGAACACTAAGTTGTCTTGTCTCTATCTTTTTTCTGTTCATTTTTACGCAGTTGGGTTTTTGACCGAGGGGCTAAAGGCTCTTCAGAAGCTGTTCAATTCGCCTGAATTCGAAGGAAAAACGCCTACGGTATGGCACAGAAGTGTGGTGATACTCTTCTTCAAAAAAGGCGACAAAACCTTGTTCCTCAAACAAGCCGGTTTCCGAAAAGGCTTTAGTACACCACATACATACGCCACGGCAGATTATAAAGAAGACCGAGGAGTATAGTCAGTCTCTTTGCCTGGCGTTTGTGGACTATGAGATAGCTTCGATCGAGACCTGGGCAGTACCTACTAAAGTTTCTCCAACGGTGTCAAATTGACTATATCGATACATCGAAGTGTTGAAAGGCTTGTACGAAAACGCCACAATGTCGTTCCGTCTTCAAG
>NW_021134884.1:0-793 GCF_004193835.3 Ostrinia furnacalis
CCCCCTATAGTAATTTGCCAACACATAGTTATTGACCAACTTGCCTAAAATAAAAAGAAACAAGCCTAATGGAAGTTATTAAGAGAGGAAAAGAAACAAATATTTTTTCTGAGCAATACGCAGTCCAATGTAGTAAATATTTTTGTCTCTTACTTATTAACAATCCAATATACCAACAACTATGTATAGGCTAATTACTATAGCAATCACCCTACTCATTTATTATTATCGCTATCATCAGGTCAGTGGCCTTATTCACATAACTTAAATTCAACGACAACAAAACACTGAGTTGCGATCCTATCGAGTAATAGTTCTATCGAAAATGAACCTTGTGAATACGGATTTAGAACTGTTTTTCAATGGGACGACGATACAAAACTTCAATGACAACAAATCGCTGAGTTGCGATCCTATCGAGTAATCGTTCTATCGAAAATGAACCTTGTGAATACGGATTTAGAACTGTTTTTCAATGGGACGACTTCTAAACGTCAGCGAGATCTTGACTGTCAAAATACGTGAATTGGGCCACAGGTCATTAAGGCCCGGTTTTTTGATTCGTAGTTAAAATAACCAATGGTCAAATTTGGCAGATGTCAAATGACAATTGGTTAAATATCAGAAAAAAATGTTTTTCGAACAATGGTTAGCTTGAATTTTAGTACATTTTTTAACTATTAGTTAACATTTTGTTAATATTTAACCATTAGTAGCAAAATTTAACAATTTGTTATTTTAACTATGAATCAAAAAACTGGGCCTAAGTCTCCACTGAAGGATCACGACCTCA
>NW_021134885.1:0-956 GCF_004193835.3 Ostrinia furnacalis
CATTCAGGTCTTGTTTGATGCGTCACAAGCTCACCTCGTGTAGTGTCAGTGTAACGCACAGATTAGAGAGTATGTCTAAAGACAGATAGGAAACGGCCCTAGTATTGGTTGAACGATATACAAACTGGTACCGAGCTAGATTGTCCAGTAGGTGGCGCTGAATACAATATGGCGTCTGCCGCCCACAGATTAAATATACCTGTCATACTTTTTTATGATCCGTTCCTTTTCATGTATTGCGGTTAAAAATAAAACTATTGAAGTATCAAATGAAACTTTATTGATGAAATATAACATGAAATATTTGTTTACGAAAATCAATAAGCATTAAAACTATTGGATATTAAAAGATTACAGTTACTATTGTGATTACAGTACATTGTTTTAGTTTTTACATAATGTACTCACGGCTGGCTATGTGCTAACTCATACAAAATAAGTTGCGTTATGACTTATAGTAAAATAGTTTAATGTTCTCCATAAATTCACAAGTTCACTCTCACTTTGGTTCTGTCCAATCCAATAGCCACTGTAAGCAGGCCAGATCTACACGTTTCTCACCACCTGTAAAATATATGAAATGTATGTAAATAAATTTAGAGCAAAAAGATGCACATGTCACCGTAAGACTGTATAGATGACCCACGCTGAACTGTCCCACCAAACTCAATGACAGGGGGGCGCTACCATCGTTCAACTATATGGTTTCCAACATGGCAAAAATCTGAACCAGCGATCCGGTATTGACGGTGGCGCCCCACTGTCAATGTCATCGACAGGACAGTCCAGTATTTTGGAACTATAATCTAATCTCCTACATCATCTACATTCTACACTAATATTATAAAGAGTACAGCAGATAAACAAGTGATCTGTGTTATCTACCATACCTACCTACTGTCTGTTTTGTTTCTAGATTTGCACTACTTTGTTAAATAAAATTAATTTACCTTGTT
>NW_021134886.1:0-2218 GCF_004193835.3 Ostrinia furnacalis
TTTTAATTAAATCAAATCAGTCATTATTTAAATCAGTGTCGGGAGTCGGGTCGCGTGTACCTTTTGGGGCCGCCCAATTCAAGTAATTGATAGTTGTGCAAAGAAAAATCTATGCTATCGCAAAATGGGTTCGTCAATAATTACTAGTAATTCGAAGAAGTTCTATCTACACCCATATTCATAACAGTCTACTACTTATACTCGTTGAGAAACTCCATTCTGAACAAGCCCTAGCCGCATCATATGTGGTGTTAGAAACGCCCCGACCAGTTCCTGTTTTGCAAAACTAGAGAGATTTTCACGACGCCCTACTCTTGGGCCTCCATATAAGTACCGGCACGTCAAGCTGGACTGTGGTATGTTATGTAGTTCTAATAAAAGCTATTTTATGCTTTAAAAATGTATATACTGATGTGCTGCCCTCTGTACTTACTAAACTGGGCTTTTAGTGTGGTAACTATCCAAATTATAAACACCGACAGAGTATTTACCAATAATTTTGCTTTACATAAAATGACGTCATGTGACATTTATCAATAGAATCGTTGTTGGTTTTAGAAAACCATAAGTTTGTAGGTACTTAAATAAGGGGTTTTTATTACCCTTAAAATAAGCAAAAATTAGTAAAACATAAACTTGTCCAAAACAATAATTAGTACATACTAAATTCGGTACCTACGCAACATTGTTTAATCGGCCCAGCAAAAAGTATTTATTCCAATAAATATTGAACCCAGAGATATTTAGACATTGTCTGGACCAATGAATGATTCACTAACTAAACATACTATGAACTGTTAGCTCTTAAAGGCATTGGTTAAGGTACCAATTTCGAATGCACTGCCAATCCAAACTGGTTCCAATTCACGTTTGCAAAATAAGATGTCAAATGTCAGGTTTGCTGTAGTCAGCGAACGGAACGCTCCAACAATATGACTTAGCAAACTTTTAGCTATTATATTTTTTCTCAGATTAATAATACAAACAAGAAAAACGTTTTATAGATTCAATTTATGCTGACGTAACTTGGTTACTTTACCCTATTTAAACGAAAGTTAGTAAATCAACTTCTTATCTTTTTTTAACACTTAAAAAAAGTTAAACGAAATATTGCAATAAAGTGTCACAAATAGATAAATTATTGTCATATTTAGCTTTATTATAAAACCCAAAAGAAAGAGAATGCAGAAAATAGTCCGAAATTACCCTATATTTATTGTTATGTTGTGTAAAAATGTTTAAAATTGTATTCTGTTGTTGTACCTACAAATATATAAAAATGTCTGCATGAATAATGTCAAGCTTCATTTGGTGGCCAACTACACACTAACACCGCTAATATTTTTTTACCTTGTACTAAGCACTTTCATACTAAACAAACCAATTTATCACAATAGTCACTTCCTATGGCACACGACCTACCGTAACATCCCGTGGAACTAAACCGACCGGTTATGTTAAAATAGTTATAGAAAGCGTTTAACACTTTTTGAATGAATTCCCGGATGATTGGTCCCGTTAGACTCTTTTTAACCGACTTCAAAAAAAGAGGATTTTTCATTTCTGACTTCCGGTGAAGGTAATTTTAATGTGTGTATTATGTTCACAACTTTTGACTCTACTATACCTAACCTAATTATACCTATTTTATTTTCTTGAGCACAAAAAAATGAGAACAAACATTTTCATATTACACGTTTTAAACTGTTTGGGTTCTTGGCACTAACATTTGTCCCCAGCGAGGTTCGAACCCGCAAAACATGAGTGGTGTAGTAGGCGAGTATATGGGAACCACCAAGCTTCCATCTAAATGATTTTTATAGAAAGGGTTTCAAGTTTCAAAATAGGTATTCTCTTTAAAAAAAAATTAAAATCTACTTTTATGGTTAGTAGGTCAATTTAAATGATTCTGTTTCATCAATTGCTAATGGATTCTAGCAACACTTTAATACAAAAATCCTGACCCATACAAAAAAACAATGCAACTTTTACATCGGCTACATTGTAAGTGCCAATTATGTTTTTAGGTTCATTACATTGTAATGCAACAGTATAAAAGTCAAATTACTAATTCGTCTATCAAATTAGATTCTTCTTTCTAATTACGTGACATAAGTTGGCGCCAAAAAGTGTTTTTTTTTTTAAATAATTACGTGAGATAAGTTGGCGCCAAAAAGTGACTGGTAGAGCTACCACAGATAATGTTATTTGATTTAAT